>NC_039255.1:4793786-4863786 GCF_003368295.1 Carassius auratus
AGTGCCAACACACAAACCTTATTGATGGTGTGCTGTATTAGTGCTCAGTCTAATAAAGCGGTACATAGGGTAGCTGACTTGCACCCATCACTGTAACGTTATAATTAATAGGTTAGCGGGTCATTTACACTGAACACGTTACGTTACGCACTGAAAGAAAGCAGGGCAGCGGTGACGTCATCCCGCCTCTTATTCACAGCCCTTTTTAACCCTTTTTGACGCTATTTCACGGCAGTGAAACGATGAAGAAATCTTTTACCTGTTATGTTTCTGTGCAGTCTCAAGAGCATGAAAACCCTTCGTTTTATCCAGCGGATCCGCAGAGGCAGAAACGGCTCTGGCTCGCCGGTGTTTACGGTTCCTCTCGCTGAATCTCTCTCCCCTAGAAGATCTCGCGTTGCTTCTCTCAGCTGTGGATGTGTACTGAGCGCTGATTGGCTGATCAATGGCTGTCTTCTCTAGGAATGTAACTCGGACTCGTTAGTGCTGTTTACTAAGGCAAGTATGAAGTATCTCCGTTTCTGCTGCTCACTCTTTAGCTTTGGCTTACTCAGGACTTATTTTTTTGACTCGATGCAGTAAATAAGCACCCAGAACATCTTAGCAACAGCCGGTCGCCAAGACAGTGACAGGCATTGTTAAAATGTTGGTTAGATTTTTTATACAGGTATTATGTTATACGAACGTACCGCTAACAAAATAATAATAATAATAACTATATAATATATATATATATAGATATATATATATATAGATTTGATAAATAAACTTAAAAATGGCCAAGGGTTATGGCCAATTTTTTCTTTTTTTTTTCTTTTTTTGCCATTCATGAACCTATTTTAGTGAAGGCTTTAACATATATTTATTATTTATCTGAGGAACTCAATGTAATCATGTAGCCTACACTACAAGACGCTATTTGAAATGTGTATCATGATTGCCCCAAAGGGATACAGTTTATTATTTGCCACACGATATAGAAATCTACCTTATTACCAGGGCATGTATTCAGATTGTATTGATTAAGTGTCCACACTGTAAAAAAAAAAAAAAAAAAAAAAAAAATGTTTTTTATATATATTACATAAATAAATAAATACAAACAGTAATTGGTACTGGTAATTTTCTGCAACCATTAGTCTATCCATTATCATTAGGCCACCCATATCATTTTAAGGACATTTCTGTTACTCTAAAAACACAATGCAATGCAAGTGAATATTTTTTAATTCAGATAAAACACCTATAAAAATCTATATGGAAAATGCCTTCTTATTAATGCAGTATATAATGCCCATATATTTTTTATTATTTATTTATTTTTTAGACTGTCTTTATTTTGACTTCTTACAGTTAGTCTATCCTGGTTTCCCATGAAGCACTCTCTCTCTCTTTTCATCTCTCAGGTCTTTAAACTGGACCGTTGTCATTGCATCCCACAAGAGATTCAAACGCATATGCCCTGACAGCTGATCTCTTCATAAAACACAGCACCACATGGAGCCATTTATGACCATCGCTATAAACACCAATAGGTTGGTAATGAGAATGCCAATAAAATCTCAACCCTGGAGATCTATTACCTTTAATTTAAAGATAAGTGGTTCTCACTTCCAAACAACGCGAATCCCATTTCTTAAATTATGGTGCAATATGTCAAAAGCTGTCAGTGCAAAGTGGATTAAATGGATAATTTACCAATTTATTTGTGTTTGGATGTGTGTATTTATAGTCAACCTTCTAAAATAATTAATGGTAGCTAAAACCATACCAATTGTAAGGTAACTGATTGTCTATAGAGGTTTTCACCCTTCATTGCTTAACCTAAAGACCATGTACAAACACTCACACACTGTGATTTGGGGTATAATTTGGTCTCTGATGATTGTCCTTCACTGGTAGTTAATCAGAATGGCAATAATGCCCCAAGGTCCATATGTCCATATGCCCTAGAGTCACAGGATGGGCCCTGCAGGCATCAGTACACATGAGTGACCAACCAGCACATCATGAGGACTGACCACACTACAAGCACACATCATTGCAATATAGAGTCCTGCTCTCCTTGTGGGAAAAATTGCAAAGGTCAACTTCTAAAGCAGGAAGGATGGTGGAACAGTTGTTGATGAGGGTCGTATCACTGACCGAGTTTAAACTGACCTATAATTCTCTGCAAGCCATATAACATATGAGAAAAGTTTGTCGTACGTGATCAGTGCGTCTAACATCAAGGTTAGAGAAGTCACGCTATCATGCTCCCTGAGTTGAGAGAGGCTTTTATTTCATAAGCAATTGCATTATCCATAAATCTGTCCATCTCTGTGATAAAAAAGATAGGATTATTAAATGACATAGTTGTTGCTGCAAATCAAAAATTTATTTTCATCAGTCAAGGCCAGAAAAAATCATGTACTTTATTTTCACTGAAGTGCATTTTTTATTTATCAGCAATTAGGCGGTAAGAAAGCATGATACCTTAACATTATAAATTGGTTTACCATGTGTTATTTTACCTTAGTATATTTTCTTAGTCGATTTTATATAGAATAATTTATTTATGAACATAAATACAGCTAACTTACTTACATAGTTATTTAAAATACTGTTGCGTGTTAATTTTTTTGATGAAAAATTATATTTTTGAATTATTTGAAATATTTGATTATTAATGATATAGAATATTGTGTATGTCTTATATCTATAAACATCATTGGGACATTTTATCAGAATAATATTTCATCATTAAAAATTTATTTCAGTGTTTCTTTCAGTGTTTATCCTAGGAATTTGTATTTAAAATGACAAAAGGGATCAGCATTACTTTGTGCAATTTAGACGTACATAAGCCTACTGCAAGAGGTCAAGTCTGGGTCTGGAGGAGAAGTAATTTTGTGTGTGATGTTATGCTATTCTGCTGTGTTGTTTTAAGAATACATTTTACAGTATTGAAACATGCACATGTACGCACACTTTTTGCTCATGGCATAGTTGTAGACCTTCCTGGGTGAAAAAGAACAATTAGAGGAGAAATGAGAGCAGAATCACTGTGGGAAATGGCTGGTGAAGACTTTATTGATTAGTAAGAATTGGCTGATCCAGCGCTCAGTATAGCAATTATGCTGGTGTCAACAAAGAGCAAAGCTATGAAAGACCTCTGCCTTCTACAGCATATGATCAGACGTAGAGTACATCCCTTCTCCGTGAAACTGCTGATGGGCATTTCATGACAATCAAAATGAATTTATTCTTGAGTCCTGGAACTAAACATGCTACAGAACTGATTAACAGAAGGTTAATCAAAACATTATTTGGGGGTAATCTCTTAAACTTAATCCTTTACGTTTGGTTCAAATTCCTTAGATTCAACAAGGTGTTGGAAACATTCCTCAGATATTTTAGCCCATATTGATACGATAGCATCACACAGTTGCTTCAGATTTGTCGGATGCACATCCATGATGTGAATTTCCCGTTCCATCACATCCCAAAGCTTCTCTGTTGGATTGAGATCTGGTGACTGTGGAGGCCATTTGAGTAAAGCGAACTCATTGTCATGTTCAAGAAATCAGTCTGAGATTCTTTAAACTTTGTGACATGGTGCATTATCCTGCTGGAAGTAGCCATCAGAAGATGGGTACACTGTAGTCATAAAGGGATGGACACGGTCAGCAACAATACTCCGCTGGTGCTACTTGGGCCCCCCCAAAGTGTGCTAAGAAAATATTCCCCACACCATTACACCATCACCACTATTTTTTGGAATAGCTTGTATGTATTTTAATTAGGGCTGGTAATTTAACTCGTTAATTAGATTAATTAATTATGGAGAAAAATAACACATTAAAATTATTAACACATTTAATGCACTTGTCCCGCCCCAGACCTATGTGGATCATTTACTATTTCCTACAGTAGATTGTTGACTAATCAAAAATTGTTCCAAGGACAGCCAGTTTTAGGGGTAGTAAATAATCATAATGAGTGAAAAAAATATAATTGTAATAAAATTAAATGGTACATTTGAGCTTAGAAAACTTCTAGTGATCATTTCTGATTAATTTCAAAATGTAAAGATTACCTTAATTTTAACATAATTGCAGATAAATTTGTGGGACACATTTTCTCACGTCTCAAGAATAAGTACATGCCAATTCTAAGTTTTGCACTTTTGCAAATTTTGGAAAAGCATCACCAACAGAACAATCTGAAGGTGAGGGAACCGTAGGATAATTCCTGTGTGTGTTGAAGGGACAAACACAATCTGTTTCCTGCACAAATAGAGATGCATTCAGATCTGCCTCCTTCCACTCCATCAGCCATGCCTGACCAGTTCTACTCAGTATCTCTCTCTCTCTGAACAGCCATAACCATTAATCCCAGACACCCCTATTTATACTGCCTAATTGCGATGAGTATGAATTATCAATTATAGTGAGTACCTAATTGCCCTTCATAAAGTCAGCCTCCCCCTGGCTTTAAAGGGGGCTGTTTAAATAATGTTACTAATAGCTCTCTTCTTTACATGGAGAATATATCTTAATTTTTGAGCTCGCAGAGCGTGAGAGTCGCTCGTAATTTAAAGGGGCAATTGAGAAAAGGCATGCAGGTGGTTCCAGGGGGACTCGTTAAGATTTAATGAATTATGAAGCGACCTTCTGCGAACAATGAGCAATCAATGGAAGTGCTGAGTGACAGAACATCACATTGACTGCAGCCCATAACCTCAAGACCATGTGTAATTCTTTCTTTTACACTCTACATTAGCAGTGCACTAACCCGAGTGTCCATTCACAGAAGACTGTGATTATGCTGCAGTCCTAAAGGCATCCTCTCTTTATGTATAGCATCTGGGGATGCACTTGATCTCAGCCAATGAAGTCTGGCACCTCTGCATACATTTAGTATGTGCATCTCTAAACACCTGACACAAAACATAGATGTGTGTGCATTTCCATTGTGACATACGCCAATAGAAATTTGCTCTGCTAATGGAATCCTGCCATTTCTACTGACAGTGAAAGACCACGGCAGACATGGCGAAAGGCAGAAGTAAATTCAGGTTCTCAGAGGAGATTTCCCTTCCCCCAATGTCACATAGTTAAGTTAGATTTTTTAGGAAGACCATTTTGTTTGATGGCCAACTCATTTTATGTAGTTTTCCATTATTCTCAATGCAATTTTTTGGCATTGAATTATATTCTATCAAAGGCCAGTGTCAAATCTTTTTCAATTCACCACTTTGTGTTTTTATTGACAATTTAAAGATTTTGTTTGTTCTCTGTTTGTTTCTTTCACAAATAGAGACTTATTCTCTTTAGCTTTTGTTAAGTGTACAATTATTTAATTTGTTTTGATTTATTTAAGAATTTTATTTATGAGAAATTGTAATTTTCCACCAGCCCCTCTTGGAAAATATTCTATTCTATTCTATTCTATTCTATTCTATTCTATTCTATTTAAGGTCAGTGTCATTTCTTTTTTCATTCACCACTTTTGTGTATTTATTAGAAATATTATTTGTGTTTATTTTTTTTTTACAAATAGAGACTGATTCCATTTTGCTTCTATTACGTTTAAAGGTATTTTATTTGTTTCTTTTTATTTAAGGAATATTGTTTAGGAAAAAATTACCATACCAACCCCAGTTTTTGAATAAATTCTATTCTATTCTATTCTATTCTATTCTATTCTATTCTATTGCGGGCCAGTTTCAAATATTTTTGCATTCACCATATTGTGTTTTTATGGACAATTTAAAGAATTGTTCTCTGTTTGTTTCTTTCACAAGTAGAGACTGATTCTGTTTAGCTTTTGTTAAGTGTAAAATCATTTTATTTGTTTGGATTAATTTAAGGAATTTTATTTATGAGAAATTTTATCCATAATGTAATTTTCCACCAGCCCCATCTTGGAAACTATTCTATCCTGTCCTGTCCTGTTCTGTTCTTTTTTAGGGTCAGTGTCAATTTTCATTTAATGTCTATTAAGTTTAAAGTTCTTTTATTTGTTTCCATTTATTTTAGGAATTTTATTTAGGAAAAAAAATTTACCATAACAACCCACAGTTTGAAAATTAATTATATTCCATTCTGTTCTGTTCTACTCAGGAACTGTGTGAAGCTTCATTTCAGCAAATATATTATGGTTAGATTCTCTGAAGTTGTTTCTTCTGTCATTTGCATGCTTTGGCTGTAGTGATAGCTGTCATTTAATCATGTACAAAGTCTGTAGAGTGAACTGACCTTTACCTCAGGGAAAGAGTGTGTGTTTGTGAAAAGAAAACCAATGTGTGACAGTGTCCCCTGGTGTAATTGCCCTATTTTGCTTTGATCCAGGTCCTGAACAAATCACACAGCCACTTTCCACATCTGCTGCATGTCAGCATCTGCCAGACGCACTCACCCGTCCCGGACGCTGCCAGCAAGCCTTACACCTGCTGCTGAACAGGTAGAACCGTTAACAAACAATGCTGCCGACCTTGTGTTCGGCCTAGACGTCCTAAAACATCACTCTCATAATTCCCAAAGTGTTGGTGTAATTCTTTCTGTCCAGTTTGTTTTTGGTGCTTACATGCTATGAGTACAGCAATTGACCCTTCGTAAAGACAATCGCCTCCCTTAGTTACTGTTCCTACGTCTGACAAGCCATGGGGCTTGCATGCCACACATCGTGTTCTTACGCAGTGAAATACATACAGCATGAAATAAACATGAATTTGCATTAGAAGAGGTCTTGTTTTCACCACAAAAATACATCAATACACACCATTTTTTAAGTTCAAGTCCACCGATGTAAATCTACTCTTTCTGGTTTTGTTTGTCGGACAAAATGGCTGATTTAGTGTTATGACTGATCAGATCACCTGTCAATCAAACTCCTGGCGAAGGGTCAGTTGGTTTCCAGTTCTTTTGTGTTCATGCATTTAATAGGATTCAGAGGCTTTTGACCACTGTAGACAAGTACTAGCAATTTATTTTTTAGATAAATCTTAACTATTCTGTAAATTAAATTTTTATATATATATATACTTTTTTTTTTTAAGGAAATAGGCAGCAGCAGGAAGGCAGCAAAAGAATACTATCAAAGTTTTAGGAAGTTCAAGTTTTAGGCTTGGGTTCAATGCAAATTAAATAGGACTACACACACCAATCATACTTGACTAAATTACAGTGTAAAGACAGCTGTAAATAGTTAAGTAAATGCATTGATGATGAGAATAATCCCAATTCTGTATGCAAATAGGTGTACAAAAGTAGACCAATCACAAATCTGTATGCAAATATTATGATGATGCCATAGGTGTAAATACATATTTTTTTCTTCTTTTTTTTTTCTTTCTTTTTTTTACTTGCTGAATAACTTGATCAAGAATAACAAGGTTTATAAAACCTTAAAAGCACAGCTAAGGCTTAAATTATCTATACAACAAAACAGAAAGATGAGGACAATCAAAGCAATGCTGTTTCACTGTAACAAGCTTTGCTTTTAGAGACAGATAACTCTTTACACCCCTTATAAGATTTTTAAAGTCTACTTTCCACATTTTAAGATTTTTAGTGCTCTGAAGTTGTAATCTTCAAAAGAGAAGATTACATTTCAGCAGTTTCCCATTCTATTGTCTGTCTGCACTCTGGATAGGAATCAAGGGACAAAGCCAAACAAAGAGTAAATGCCCATCCGTAAACAGAGCTCCACTTCAAGACGAGACTACATGAATGATCCGATGTTTAGCAGATCTTCCTGGTGCTCTGATGGGTTTATGGGTCAGGAGGTGGGGAAGCTGGAACAGTGGGGAGGTTTGTCTGTAAGTGTGCCCCTCTCCCCAGGCATTGCACACAAAAGTATTCTTCTTGGCTGCTGCAGCTGCTGTCCTCAGATTCTCCACCTTACTTCTTGTATGTTCTTTATCTCCAGTACCTGAGACTACGTTGTGCCCCCTGGGCCACACTTTTGTGCTCTGGTCTTCTGTAAACAGATGTGCATAGTGTCAAGCCTGCAGAAAGGAAGTTGTAAACTTGCAGGAAAGACTTCAGCCCCTATTCTTATGGAGCTCACTCAATGCAGGCTGCATAAATATGCTAATGCAAGCAAACAGTCCCTGTTCAGACAGTGAGCGTCTGAAGTTTGACCATGTTGCAACCACAAAATATACACTGCAGGCTGCCAGCAAACAAATACAGTTGAATGGTGGTGCATGGGAGGTTAAGTCAATCTGTTTCATGAAGGATAGGAGCAGAATCAACATCTGTCATCTGAGAAGTGGACAAAGGATTAATGCAGCGTTTGCACGTGTGTGTGTGTGTGTGTGTGTGTGTGTGTGTGTGGTATTCTGACAATGCACTTGTCTTTTTGATTTACTATAGATATTTTCTCACTTAAAGCCACTTAAACATTGAATTTCATTGCAGTAGAAACATAACTAAGTGACGTGCTTTTCTCATGTTTTCTATTCTTTTTGCAATAAATTTTTAGTAGATTTATGAAGTTAGTTGACTTCAAGTTCGCAGGTGTAGTTAATCTTTATAATTCCCCTTAAAATATTTTCCTTTAAAATGTTCATATATTTTATTGAATGCAATGCTATTTATACTTTCTTAAATGTTAGTTCAACCAAAACTGAAAATTCTTCATTTATATATAAAAAAATATTTTTTTTAATGTTAATTATCCATTTAAGTGTGGCCCCTCTAAATATCTCAGACTTTCATGTATTTTATGCTAGTTTAAGCTTTCCTGTCTTGGGAAATGAGTCAGTAGCTTATGTTATATTTTATTGTAATGTATGTATATGTTTTGGTAAATAGACTAGCAGAAGTAAATCACTAGCTAGATAATGAAACAGAAGCGCTTTGAAGGAGAGCTCCTCATTTATCAGTGCAGGACACACGCTTATTGATTCATCCCAAGCTTTGGCAGATTGATGCCACGTTGTGAATGTGAAGATACTGGCTTAAGCTATTGACTATGAAATAAGCCAACACACTCTACTGAAACCATATAATTTATTTGCCAGAAAAAAATATCATTGACAGCAAAATTGGCAATGATAATATTTCTAATTTGTTACTGAAAGGCTGATTTTATTGTCGGGAGTAACAAGGATTGAAGGATAGAGATATTTTTAATTACTGTCATTTACTGTCATATGACAGAAATCAATGCCAATCTTTGATAAGTACACTTAAGTATTATATAGCTCACTCAAAAACCCTTTACAGTGTAAAAAGAAAAAAAAATCTTGCAAGTGTTCTTTGTTAAACATATAGGCTACTGAGCAAACGATCACTGAAGAGTATAGCTAAGGATTAGATGCAACAGTTTCTTGAGTTATGTCACTTGTCAGTCTGGGAATTCGTCCGTGTTGTAGCCTATTGATTGAAATGAGCGCAGGTTTAAGTACCGAATGCTCTCAGCCAATCGAAAGGGATCCCATTAAACGCTCGTGTTCACGCGTCTCCTCTAATGGACCTGTTAAAGAGCTCAAGCACACCTTCATCCACTGATATCTGACCGCAGCGCCTCAGATCCGACCAGAAGCTGCCTTCACTTTCTGTGTCTTGCTTTGTAAGAGAATACAGAAATAAGATATCAGAAATACTACTGGAAATTGGAAAATGCTTGAATATCAGGAGTCCGCAGTGAAAGCAACATCAGGTCATCGGATTTCCTTTTCGATTGTTGACATACTGGATCCTAAAAAGTTCTCAAGTAAAAAATCGCATGCTGTGTTGGAGAAAGAACGGACGTCATCTTCAGGTGACGCGGAATTGGGAAGTTTGAAGGAACGGCGCAACGGAAAAGAAAGTACTGAGCTTTCAATCTGCAAAAACATAGGTGAGGATATATGATTAATAATAATAACCAAAACAGTGTAAAAATTAGACCCTTTTTTAAAAAAGGGGTCAACTTTTAAAATAGTTTCTCAATGTTTGACGACATTCAATTAAACGTTGTCTCGCATTTTAAACTAAACACTAGCTAATATATTTCTGATGTGTAACTTTGATGATGTAACAAATAATACTGCGTGTTTTGTTGATACACTGTCAGATACAGGCAGCGATCTAGCAGCTGTTACTATGGTTACTACGTACCTCCTGACGATCGCGACTTCTGTACAGGACTTGTAGTCCACCTTTTTAGGTTACTGAAACATTGTTTTATAATGATTTTGAAACGTGGTACATATAAACTTGTATGTTCAAATAATGCATATTTTTGAGACCTCCGCAACCGTTTTCTTTAGATGATAGGCTATGCCTTTTAGAAGTGCCATATCCTTTACAATTCTGAGAAGAAAAAAAAAATTCTTATTATAGGCTATTATAAAATAGCCTAAGAGTTTGAATGTATTTTCACATAGGCTATAGAAAAAATACATTATGGTTAAACATCAGAATTTCAGCTGTAGATATCCTCCAAACAGATCTTTTCTGTCATTTTGTGTCATTAGGTGGTAGAATTTGACCTTCCCCTCATTTCCAAGACTGCGTTTTCTTTAAGCAGCCGCCGCAGAGTAAGTGATTGCCACTGGGACAGTCAGGGCAGATAATTGTTTAAATCGTCCCACTGAGGATGCCTGCGCTCACTTTGATCGATATCCCATTACTGGATGCTGCATATCTCCCTCCAGCAGCTTGCGGCTCCAAACTTCGAACCCCTGCCATGTCTGATCCCAAATATCGTTCGATTAAAACGTCCCTTTAAATAGATGACATTTATCGATCTGCCGACAAATATACGGTATTTATGAAACTCCATTAGCGCGTCATGGCTGAATGGCAAAGCTGGATTTAACTAGGGTTTCTTTCCACAACATGACATTTGAGGCGATTTGTAATTTGAAATTGTTGAGGGATCAGTTTTTTCTTAAAAATCCTCACAGTTAGAACCTCCCCCTATTCCTGAACACGACATTTATACAGCACCCCTCACATTTTTTTTTTCATTGTCAGCACATTTATAGATGCCAGATACTTTTCTTCAGCTAATCACTGGACAAGATTTATTATCTTGATCTTATGTTTATTGTCATTTTTATTTGTTATTTATTTTAATTTTTTTTACTAGGGCCTTACTTCACTAATAAAAAAAATATGCAGCCTAACTATTATTAGGCTAATTCAGAAGAATTAAAATAATTAAAAAAACTCGTAGAAGACTTCGGATTTAGGCCAATTTTACTCTAAAATAGCCTAATAATTAGTAGCCTTTCACCCAAAGCACCAATCAGAACGCTCTGCAACCTTCTAATTTCACAACAAACTTAAAAAAAAAAAAAACTTAAAGTTAAAAACTTAAGTTAAGGTTAAAGCTTGTTCAGTAAATAATTGTTTTTATTATTTATTTATTATTTTATTATTATTATTATTATTATTTTTGACAGGTGATCAATCAACTGATGACCATCAAAGTTGCGTCAGACTCCATCCTCCTGATCCAGATGTTGACTTGGACTCATCAGCCTCGCTCAGAAATGTAAGATCGGGCTTTTCTTGTGAAGAAGCGGAGGCAGGAGAAGAGAGGATCACTCCAGCGCCGGATGATCTGTCGCGTGAGCGGCGGCGTCGGTCAGATCACAGCTGCGCGAAGCCGCGGCGCGCCAGAACCGCGTTCACGTACGAACAGCTGGTGGCCCTGGAGAACAAATTCCACACTACGCGTTATTTATCCGTGTGCGAGCGCCTAAATCTCGCGCTGTCTCTGAGCCTGACCGAAACCCAAGTCAAGATTTGGTTCCAGAACCGAAGAACCAAGTGGAAAAAGCAGAACCCTGGTGCTGAGAGTTCCCTGCAATCCGCCACGAACTCTCTATCCAACATCAGCCCGACCTGTGGGTCCACATCTGCCCTCCACCCTCCATTCAGCACCGGGAACGTCTTCTTTCATTCTGGTCCGGTGCACCTGGCATCTTCCGGTGGGCTTTTCAATCCGTTTTTGCCCGATGGTTTTCTCCAGCCAGCATTCTTCCCCCCACACTTATGAAATCTGGAAGCAGGAATGATCGTAGACTACGTGTAAATGTGAATTCATAAAGTGGATTACTTGTTCAGTGGTCCCCAGCAGGATGGGATTGGCTTTGGCTTGATGTATAATAATTGATTAGGCCTAAAAATATTTATAGCTTTTTTCCTTGATAGTTAAGATGGATCCAACTCCAAGATGGGCCTCAAGAATGATAAATCTGAAAGATCTGCTCACACAAACGCAATAGATAATCTGAGAATCAAATCATGGACTGGCCCACACTGGCAACTGGATTGTATATATTTATTTTTATTTTGTATATATAGTTTGTGTAAACAGTTTGATACATTACTGTGGATTAATAGCATCAAAAACTTTAAGTAACTTGGATTTAAAGATATTAGCTACAGTATGTAGAACCACGCTAATATCATCAGTAACAATAAAATGTGAATGAAGGTATTTTCTTTCTTTTTTTCCTTTTTTATCAGACGGATATAGACAACGTGTATCGATCACCCTGAATGTCTATAATAAACAGTAGATTATTTATTTTGTCTACACCAATACATCACGTCTATTCTCTTCATTAGCACTAGGAGGCGTCACGTGAAAACTTGTAGAAGAGATGGAGAGACTTAATATATGGTTTTATTAATATTTATTAATATTAATAGCATCCAAAACAAAAGTTTGTGTTTACATATAAATACACACACACATACATGTAAATAGGACTATATATACATGTGTGTCTGTGTGTGTGTGTACATATATTGCATAGTGCACACATACACACACACATTATGAAAAAAAAAAAAGGTTACATTATGCCATTAGTCGGGATTAATCATTTTCTAAGTATGCATATGCATTTCTAAGTATAAACATTTCTAAGTATGGAATTTTCAGTATGCAGACAGGGAACACTGACTTTCAGACTGCTCCGTATATTGTGCACAGTTTGCAGTTTTTTTTGTATAGATCAATGGAGCAGCAGGAATAACAGCTCTAAAGTGTCCGAGATCAAGAGGGCCTGGGAAATATCGATCTGAATGCCCCCGCAGGCATCTAGAGCTATAACAGAATATGACCACTAGAGGACAGTGCGAACTCAGATGTCATTAGTTTGATTTAGAATGAATTGGATTCAGGACTGTGTGGAATTAATTAATTAATTAATTTTATTTGTTTGTTCTCAGAATGTAACTTTATATATATATTTCAGATCACAAAAGATCAGACACTATCAAAAATAACGTTTGGTAACACTTTAGAATAAGGTTCCATTAGTTAATGTTAGTTAATGTATTAATTAACATGAACAAACATTGAATAATACATTTATTACTGTATTTATTCATCTTCATTAATGTTAGTTAATGAAAATACAGTTATTCATTGTTAGTTCATGGTAATTCACAGTGCATTAACTAATGTTAACAAGCACAACTTTTGATTTAAATAATGCATTAGTAAATGTTGAAATTAACATGAACTAAGACTTATAAATGCTGTAGAAGGATTGTTCTTGCTTAGTTCATGTTAACGAAAGTAGTTAACTAACATTAACTAATGGAACCTTATTCTAAAGTGTTACCTAACGTTTTATTTTTTTTCATGAAATGTATATAATAGCTGGTTAGAGGTATTGTTCTAACAGATTCAAATTAAACATACCTTTAATTTAGATAAATTAGGCAAACACTACAACTTGGTTTCCAAGTTCAAGTTTTTTGTTTTGTTTAGTTTTTTTGTGACTGTGATATCATGTGGGTTGTGTGTGTGTGTGTGTGTAGGAGTGAAGTAGGAGTTTAATCCAGCCCTTATGTCCTTGTGTTTCTCTGGCTGAGTGACATTCTGTATTGTCCTGGCTCTCATTTCATCAGCTGTTCTCCAATCTGGAACCCTGTGGATCCTCACCACCTCCTGCGGATTTCATGTGATAGTCCATCACTTCAGTTCTTTTACATTATTTCAGAATAACTTGGTCCAAAATTTAAAGATGTTTTCAAAGAGTATTTGGTTGATTTGTTGGGACTGCTCTTCTTTTTAAGTTCAGACAAAATTGTTTTGAGGTTCTCATAAAAGTGTTCTATCAACTTTATCAGTCAGCTCCTGCTGGTATATGTTGTAACGCCATTAGGCAGAAAACGTTGTTTCTTCTCCATTGATATACATTTAAACTTAAAAATAAAGAACTAACTTACTAATTATATTATTTTACATTACATAACATTACATTACATTATATTATAGTAAAAACAAACAATTCTTGCTTTTAAGTAAATAAACAAGGGAATATAAATTCACTTAATATTCTTTATTTTGGCTTTTTTAATACCCATCAATGAAAAAAAAAGGGATTTGATTAAACAATTAAATTTTTACTATCATAAATCACTTATAGTAAAAGCATTAGTTATGTTTCATCAATACCTTCTTTTGAGTGTGTCGTGTCATTTGCTAGTCAATCTAATCAGTCACATGATTGTCACTTCTACATTCTTTTTAGAATGATTCAGCTGAACTCTACTGAGGTGAATGAAGATCCTAATGGATTTCCCTCTCCAGGTATATTAAAGGGAAAGTTCACCCAAAAATGTCAATTCTGGCATTAATCACTCAACATCATGTCGTTCCAAACCTGTAAGACCTTCGTTCATTTTCAGAACACAAATTAAAATATCTTTGATGAAGTCCAAGAGCTTTCTGTCTCTGCAGACAGCAATGCAAATGACACATTCAAGGCCCAGGAAGGTATTAAGGAATACTTTTTGTGTGCAAAGAAAATGAAAATAATGACTTTATTCAACAATTTCAAGATTGTACCACGACACTGGCGTTCTGACATAGAACCCGGATGCGCTGCGTCCTGTTTACAAGCAGAGGAATGCACACGCATTTTCATTTTTGGGTGCACTACCCCTTTAATTGAGCGCTAAAATTAAAGGGGAAAGTGCTCAACACTGTTTGAAAAGTCATTATTTTTTTCATTTTGGTTTAATTAAGGTAGTGGTGTGGAAATTTCACACTTTGCTTTTAAGAAACAGTCTATTCTTTAGCTCAAGAGTGTTTGTGAGTAGCATATAGTGGATACTGTGAATGAGAGATGACGTGAGAGAGATGGTGGGGTGGGAGATTTACAGTGTTTTCTATTTTGAGGCAGCTGGGAAATCAGTGAAGTGTTTTGGTAAAGGAATAGCTTGTGAGTGTATGCCAAGGCTTCTTTAGTCACCCTATTCCTCTCCCATTGATTCATGGAATGCTGGGATACATGTGGCCTAATGTGGGGCAGTGCAGTCATGCACAAAAAGCTGAAGCAATGCCTTTAAAATTGTTATTTTCCTAAAATGCGAGTTCTGAATCAGTAGATCTTTAAACACAAGGAGGACCACTTCACATAGAGGCTTTTACACAAACATGTACAGGCCAAGATGAGACGCAGACTCTCAGCAGGAGTCTGGCGCATTTTGTGACGTCTGAAGAGATCTTCGGATATTAAATCATGCTTTTATTTTGGTCTTCTGTCCTAGGGCAATGTTTACTCTCGTGTCTGACTCGCACATCTAGTGTTCTTGTTTGTGTGAGCTCTCATTGAGAATGACTACACACTCTGCCACAGTGGGGAACAGTAAGAGGACCATAAAACACAAAATATGAAAGCCTCCCTCTATGTGTTGTTCTTCTGATTTGAACTTTTGTCTTCCTTTCATTCTGTTTTTACTCACCTCAACAATAACTCAAGCTGGTGTTTTTTCTTTCTATCTGAGCTTTCCGTTCTGTGAATTGTTGCTTTTCAGATTGTACAATGTACAACTGCAGTAGCATCTTGGGTAAAAGCTAAGACTGTGCTAACTGTCAGAACGTGAAATTATTCATTTTAGTTAATACTGTTCTGACATCTTAAAGGAATAGTATTTATGAAAAATTTCTGGAAATATACTCACCCTCAAGCCATCCAAGATGAGTTTGTTTGTTTTTGTTTGTCATAACAGATTGGGTTAAATTTAGCATTACATCACTTACTCACCAATGAACCTCTGCAGTGAATGGGTGCCGTCAGAGTGATAGTCCAAACATCTGATGAAAACATCACAATAATCCAAATAATCCCATCATAAAGGCATTTTCATTTTAAACCATCACTTCTATTCAGTCCATAATCCAAAATAACACTTCCTCCAGTGAAAAAGTAGGACATTATGATGAAAAAGCAATTTTATAAATTGAGGACTCGTATTTTAGCCGAAAGAAACAGTATGAAATTAAAAAGGTCATAACTATAGATATGTTTATTTACAAACTTACAAACTTAAATCCAAAGTCATGTGGATTATTGTGATGTTTTTATCAGCTGTTTGGACTCTCTTTCTGACGGCACCCATTCACTGCAGAGGATCCACTGGTGATTAAGTGATATAATGCTAGATTTCTCAAAATCTGTTCAGAAACAAAATCATTTATATCTTGGATCTCGGTTCTCTATGTTTTGGAAATGGTTTTATCTGTGTTTATTTGATTGATAGAGCGGTCTCTCAGGCAACACATTTCATTATCTAGAGAAGTACACTAAGAATGACATGTTTTCATGGAACTCATTGTGGATAACGCTCCAGAGAACCACAAAAGGCCTTAATAAATTGTTCTGCATGTTGTATGTTTTCATTTTCAGCAGTTTAATGTTCAGTCTTTTCTTCATTATTATTATTGTTATTATTATGAGCATAGTCCTTCTGCAATTAATCTTTAATCTTATTAGATGCATTGGATGTTATTGCAAAATTCTGCCAGTAGGGTCTCCGTTGAGTAAATTGTTTGGATTTTGTTTTAGTGCAGTGTTGCAAGCTACACTTCAACCAGAATTATTTTATTTTCTAATTTTTTAATAACAATAATGCACACAGTTCTTGACCGCATATTAATTGAGAGGTCTTTAAATAGACTTATAAATTATCTGCAAAACAGCTAAAGGGAAATTGAAAATGGTGTATCTTAACAATTTATCAGTGCATATCATTCTATAGAAAATAGTGTTTGTTTTCTTTGTTTCGTATAAATATGGTAACTTGCTTTACCTTTGGAATGACTTTCCTTTTCATTCACTTAAACCTATAGCTTTTGGTGGATTAAATCAAGTCCCAAATATTCCAAATATTCAGTACTCCACATGTCTTTCTTTCAAGAGTTTCTTTTCTCCCCAAGTTCTCTATAATTTCACCCCCACTCTGTTTGTTTTAACTTTGTTTCTCTCAGTATTTTCAATAGGCGTTAACCGTCTGGAATGTGTGACCGGAAGCGGCAGTAGATCTTGAGGCTGTACTAGATCAAACTCACCGCTGGTCAGAGGTCAGAGGGCCTTTTTGAGCACTAAAACACCTGAGGCACAGCATTTCTGTCAGAGATGTGGACCAGAGCGTGTTTACTCAGGGTCAGCATTGCAGGGAACAACAGCGCAGACTGACATGACATAACAAAGCTATACTGAGCATGTTGGGACTACTGGACCTAGGGTAGGTTTATTAAGAGAGTCTAGACCATGTGGGCTTGAGTTTCAGAGGTGATGTTGTTTGTTAGTCAAATTTGTTTTGATAGGGTCTATCATGCAGTGCTTTATGGAAGCCCCTATACAAGTCTACATCTATCCTTAGGAAGCTGGACATTTACAAGGACGATTTTGTTAGAAGGAATCACAGCTGACCACACACTGACTCTCCATAATGCCACAGTGTCATGCCTGACATACCTGCCTGAGGTCTACACATGCACACATTTGCTGAGCTATTTTAATGAATACATACCACTGACTGCTAATGTTTTTATATATAGAATAACTGTAAAAATAACAGGCCAAGTGCTAACGCTCCTTACATAAAATATGTAATTATTTTTAGAGTATATATACTGTATATATTTAGTATGAATACCGATGTAGTCATCTTCAGAACAGCATGCTGGTATACAGGTCAAGTCCAGCTGAAATACACCCAAGAGCCCGATCAGTTTGAGGACTCACACTGTGGAGGGACATTGTCCAGAACATAAACTCTTAAGAAAATAACATGTGATTCCTAAACTTGAACTCGCTCCTCTAGGAATATATGATTTGAAAAGTCTGCTTTGGACCGGTTTACCCAAATTCCATCTGAATGGGTTCATTTTTAAACAAGTTTCAACACTGCCAACCTCAGCATTTACTTTGATTTACTGCAGATGATAATACCACAGAAATAATGGAGAATCAGCAAATGTTATGTTCCCTTAAAAAAAAAATTGTCCTAGTGTTTTCGCTGTTTTTGCTTAATGACTTTATTATATCAAACAGACTTGAAAAATCTCAACCCATTTCTTGTTTGGAGACTACCATAACATTTATACATTGTTCTTATCCCTGTATAATTGTTAAAGAAACTATTACTACTGTATTAATGCATTTATTTTATGATATTAAAAGAATGCTCGTAGTTCAATAAAAGCTTTAACAACTATATAAGATTCATATTCAATTTAACAACAATATAATATACAAAAATTAGCATCTTAACCATCATGGATGCATGAAAGTGCTTCCTTTAGTCTACACAAAAAAGGAATAGAGTTTGTGATTAAACAGGCCTTATCCAATGATTCCAGTGCCTGTGCAGGATGTCCTCAGTAAGGATTGAGCCTTCTTTAACTTTCACGTGTTTTTCCACCCCTAAAAAATACACAAGCAACTTATGTTCCCTGCCAGCCTTCCCGCCTCTGTCTGCTTAGACATCTGCCTTCTGACCTTTCTCTGATGATTCCTTTCCCACTTGAGTGATAGACACACACACACACACACACACACACATTCAACCTAAACACCAGAGCGCCCACACATAGGAAGGGTTAGCGATGTAGACTGATATTCAGTTTTTCCACTGCAGCTACAATTAGATCAGGTTATCTGAGGAAGGATTGTGACTATTGTCTGTGCTGCTCTGTGGCTGAAGTAGGGGGCTCTGTTTGCTGTGTTTAGGTTCCTGCCAGGAAGAGTGTCCTGCCCCGGAGTTATAGAACACGGCCGCACCATGTAAGGTCTGATACACTCCACTCACACACGTTTATGCTTACAGCATCACTTTGCACCACATACACTATAGCCTGGCCTTAAACTGAAAAAGTTGCCACTGCTACATTTCTGTCTGTCTGTCTGTCTGTCTGTCTGTCTGTCCGTCCGTCCGTCCGTCCGTCCGTCCGTCCGTCCGTCCGTCCGTCCGTCCGTCCGTCCTCCCTTCTCATTGTCCATTTGAAAAGGTCCAATATAGCTACCCAGTCTAGTGGGAAGACATTTGGATTTAACTGGGCTTGACCTGAGATAAAAAAAGGAGCAACAGCACAGTCCGTCTGGCTACCATCATAGAAGCTTTTTTGTTGGGCTCTTGAGCAACAGGTCAAAAAGGAAAGGCCATATCTGAGACAGGGAAAGGACTCCAAAGCGGAAACCTAAATTCCACCAGATGTGGGCAGTCTGAGGGGAAACCTGATGGTCTGACATAGCAGAAGATCTTTTGGCTTTGTTCCTGAGTGTTCAAGGCAATGACAGCACTGAGAGTAAATGAATGAGTCAGATATTAGTCAAAGATCTGGTTGTTCACATTAAATACAGTGTAAGTTATTTTCCTAAAAGGCTAAAAATGAGTGGGGGAACAGCTTGGTATTAAAAGACAGTCCTTCTAAATCGAAGTCCATGAGATAAAAACAATACAGTTCTAAGAGAGAGAAGAGATAATCAGCCCATTTGAATTTGTCAAGTGGATGTCTTCCAATCACTATTTTCCACAAAGAATGAGGTCTAATAAGAAGCCTCTACAAGATACCTGAGTAAGTGAAAATAATCCCCCCTTTGAGAACGGCGTGTAAAAACACTTCTCTAAAAATATAACATGCCTAACCTGAGGGGAGACAACAGTGTGAGAAGCAGAGAGAATAACACACACAGAGTGAAATGAAAGCAGGAGTCAGTTCAGTTTATATCAACCTGAATCTCCTCATTTAAAGAATGTGAGCGCAGACCGTGTGAAGTGACAGTCTATAAAATGTAAGCAGACAGAGAGATGGTAATTAGCGTGAGTTTGACTCTCTCACACAGGCTCTGAGCCGACTGCTATGTTGTGACATTTCTCAAGCTTTGTTTTGTAAGGATGTATCTGGAAGCCGCTGAGAAGGGCGTCCCAGCCATCCCAATTTACTCCAGCGTTTAGAAACAGAAATGTTTGCATAATAAATCAGCACAGGAAGCATATGACACAGCGGTCTTAATCAAACCATTTTCACATTCTCTTGAGAAAATATGAGTTGTCCTTATTTGTCTTCTTGATTCTGGACTGTTTGCTAATCCATTGCCAAGGTGTTCTGTACGGCTGTATTTAAAAACAGTTGTCCTGTACGTACAAAATTTGATTGGTCTATATGGACAGATAACAGAAATAAATCCGCTTTTATAGCCTTGAGTGGTGCCTGTAACCATAGCAACTGATGGCAATAGTAAATATAAAGCCTTTAAGGTCTTTAGGGATTTAATTTTTATTCTAAACTATTTTGGGTAACTGCTTTCATCCTCTCAAGTATTCATCCAAAATCTCTCCAGTTCATTTTTCTCTTTCACTTAACATGAATTGTGTCTTGCTCTCAACTGGAGTCTGCATAATAACCTTATTTAGTCATTTTCACAACTTCAGAGAAGTTTATGGCTCTAATGTTAGTGATTAATAGCATAGAATAACTCACAATGAAATGTGTATGCTGCGGCTCTGTTCATACAGCACAGTTAATAAATTAAATTACATTTTAAATTTAATTAAAAATTCTGCACTACTGTATGAACATATGATATTCTAATAATGCTTAGACTTACTACAATCTTACTGCACTCTTGATCAAGTCTGCCATATTGACCGTGTCTTCTGTATCCAGAGCAAAGTGGCAGAAATGATCAATGATTGACAGAACGTCCTCTGGTCCTGGAGCTCTGAGACATCCGATTGGGTTTCACTGAGAGAGAGGGAGAGAGAGACTGTCTAACAGGAATAGGATGAGTAATGTCTGCACCAGCACCACCCACCAGCCCCACCCCAGCCTGCTTGTAATCCAATCAGTCCCTCAGGTGCACAGCAGTCCTCTGCTAATCACTGTGTCATCATTCGCACAACAGGAGCGCCAGAAAATGAGCCCCTATCATATCTCTGTCATCACACAGATTTTGAATCCTGCTTAACTGATAATGATAACATAAAATAATAATAATAATAAATAAAATAGTTATACAAAATAAGATAATTGCACAGCCATAAAATCTTACTGTTTCTTGTTATGCTCTGTCTAATAGGCTTTAGCCACTTTAGGTTTTGTTTCACAGTGGTTTTAACTTTTTAGCATGGTACCTTTAGCAAAGCACTTTTAACATGCAGCCTAGCTGGCGTATTGTTTTATATGACTTTAGGATATAGCATTAATAATAAAGGCATATTCATGGGTGTGTGTTTATCTGCATTTACAATGGCTTGGCTTTGAACTATTTGTTTTATGATAGAATGGTTAGGGCTACTTTTTAAAAAAATTAAATAAGTTTTCTGTGCATTGGGTGCCTTTCAAAGAAAAACAAAAAGATTGTTAGTCACCCTTTTCTCTCTCTATGCCTGCATCTAATTGACAGTCCTTCTCTATTGAACATGAAGAGGGATGATGCTTTCATGGCTGAATGGTCATGAATGCACAATAGTCTACTGTATAGCTCTCAGGGTGATCATGGAAAGAAATAAGGCTGCTATTGCCATAATATCAAAAAGCATTATTCAACTCACAATATAAAATAATGTGAAAAACTGTTTTTCTTTTAAGATCAATCTAGGCTATCTATAGATGACTAAATATTACAGGATGGGATTAATTCATCACATGACCTTGATTTTGGGACTGTCAAGGGGGCAGAGCTGAAATTGTTTTATCATAATTTGAGGTTGTGAAAAAAATTGCAACTCATTATTTCATATTTTATTTAAATTATATTTTGCGTATAATTCTGTAGTTATCTCAGCTATTATGTATTTACAGTATTAAAGAAGATTAGCATGCATGCATTAGCCTACATGCCTCCTTTTGAACTGCCACTTCAGACTTGTTCGCTCTTCTCTTTGACATTAAGGTTGGAAATTCTGGTTCATTTCAGCGAATCGGTTCTTTTGAACAGTTCGTTTCAGAGAAAAATGAATCAGTCTTTACGTCATAACGTAACGTCGTTACGTGCCATTCCGACGTGGCATTGGCCTACTAAATTCACACTGTTGTTTATGATAGGCCTATTGTTCTTTTTCTTTTTCTTTTTTTCTTTTTTTTTCTTTTTACAAAGATTTCACTGCTATTTTGTAATTTTACTGTTATGGTTTAACTTGTTCTAGTTCATTTTGTTGCAGCCATGAATCACGTCATAAAAATATAAATCATATTTGCCTTTACATAGCCTAAATTCAAACAATACTAAAATTATTCTCTAAACTAAAAGGGTTTGCAGAAAAAAAAAATAATAATAAAAAAATAAAAAACTGAAAATGCTATTTTTAAAATCTCATGCGTTCTCATAACTAACATCCCTCCGCCCTCAGTCTAACTCAGCGCACTCATCATGGTCTACAAATCGGGAATGTTAAAAAAAAACTCGGTTCAGTGAGTTGGTAACTGTCTGGACAGATTAAATTCGAATTGAAAAGAATGTGTAACCGATTCATTGAAAAGATACGATTCATTAAAGTGAATCTGATTCTTTCGAAGAATGGTTCGTTCATGTATTGGACACAGCAAGTTGTCATATCAATCAGTGCGCGTTTGACAGTACATTTAACACTGCTGCCATTCTAATATAGGCTACTGTAAGTGCATTTAAACCGTCTCGTCGCTTTAAAATGTCAGTGTAAACGCACCTAGTGGTATATAGAATATAGGCTACAGTTTCCGATGCGGATTTGTATCCCCCCACTTTACCCACCCCCCGGCACAAAAGTTAAACTCCGCCTATTCTGAAGACCCGTGTATGAGTAGACAGCCTGTACAGGGTATGGTGTGTTCATTTGCACGGGGATGTTTGGGACAAAAGTGTCCGATAGCTGGACCGACGCCGACTCCCGTTTCCAACTGTAAACACGTGGATAGATCAGCTGTTTTACACTGGAGCTTCCCAACCAGAGCTCGTCTGGGCGCGTGATACAGTTTGAGAGCGCGCCTGGTTGATTATAAAGGGATTAAAGTTGTTTTACTACCTCAGAATGAGTGACATAGAGGAAGACTTTGCCAAGATTTTAATGCTGAAGGAGGAGAGGATACGGGATCTGGAAAGACGTTTGCTGGAGCGGGAAGACGAAATTCACGAGCTGAAGAGAAAGCTTCACAAATGTCAGTCCGTTTTACCGAGCGCGCAGATCGGACCGCGGACACACCGCGCGCAGGGAATATCAGCCGAACCGCAAACGCACCAGGATTTATCAAACCAAATCTTTAGGAGAGTTGCCAAATCTGACAGGTGAGATTTTGCAATTATTTAACATATGCAATTAATGCTTCATGGCTTTGCACAAGTCTTGAGTCATAACTTTGAATAGTTTGCTCTTTCTTTGACATTATTTGATTTGATTCTATCTGTAGATCATTAAGTGTATTTGAGGTTGAGGATTCAGGACATGAATGAAGAAACTCATGATGACAGAGCATCTTTCTGAAACTTCAAAGAGAGGAAGAGGTGAGGGATATAGAGTGTATCATTGATCTAAAGCATCATCATCATCCGCTCCCAGAGGGCTCTGAATACAGGAAGCTTCATGCATTATCGGCTTTTAGGGTTTGAACGTGTAGCGCCCAAGAGCCTGTCTCAGGATATTTAATACGCCATTAGAAAGTGCTTTGTTTGACCATATGCTTCCCCTCCCATCAGCCCTATCCATCCGATTCTCTGAGCATCTTTGTAGAGGATTTGACTGAACTTTCTAAGGGTTGCAAATTATAAGTTTAAGACTTTGCTTATTGCTTTTGGCAAAATTATTTGGAAAAATGCTTACACCTAATACACACACATAAAATGCAACTGTATTTCTGTATACAGCTTAGCACTCAGCGTATTTGCATGAGTTAAATGCCACCACAGGCTCAGTCTATAATCCTTGCTTTCCAAGTTACAAATTGTGTTTAGGCTGAATCTCAAAAGACTCTGTGGAAAACATCAGCATCACCTCACCCACAAGAAGGCAGAAGCTTTGCTACTGTTGTTTTCCTCCATTAGTTAAGGGCCTTCACATCACTAATAACCAAAAGAACCTAATAGTCTTCATAATTGCATTTTTAGGAATGCTCACCCTTGGAGAATAGTATGTGCAGTTATGTATTTAGTATGAAGGTAGTATGAAGACAGATGTACTGGCCTAATGACTCCTACCTTAACGATTTAATTATGGATGAAGCCGAGGGATAAAAGCTGTTTGCAGCTTAATGAACACTGCGACCATATGCTGATAAACAAACTTTGCCCTGTCATGCATCATCTGAGTTTTTCCACTAATGACAATAATTGCAATGAGAATCCTAATTTGAGCATCCTGTTAGTGATGGAGAAGTGCTGTATCCCAATTTTTAATTCACAATACGAGTTAATGACACTTCCTTAAGCTTAACATGTATTTTCAGAGGAGAATTCCCAGTGAATGGTTATTTAATTAAGGAATAATGGAGAGTTTGTCTCCTCATGATTTGAAAGTGAGATCTTGGTGTCATCTAAAAAAAGAGCTGGTGCACTTGTAAGGGTCCCAAAGAGACAAAATGGCGGCAGATGTGAGTCTGTGGCGGAAAAGGGCTGCCACACTAGTCATGTTACAACAGATCCTCTTTCCATTGATCGACAGAGGTAGAACCCTGCAGGAAGAGTTTATAGAGGTGAAATTTAAAGCCTGTTTTTCTGAGAGAGGTCCTTTCAAGGACAGTGACAGTGAAAAAAAGAGATGGAAACGAACAGCAAAATGAATGAATATTGCATTCCTTGATTGTTATTTTCAGGCATTGTTTAGATTAATTGTTCTTTGTGTGTTATTTTTGACTTCTTTAACTATCCAAAGAATGATAGACATCTGGGTGCTGTCATGGGCCTTTGGGATCTTTTCACTAGTGGTTTCAGATTGCAAATATTGAGGGCTTGTTTCATTCATGCTCACCTGCTTATACTGTTTTTAGTTTATTAATCAGCTAAAGCTTGCAAAGAGAACACTGCAGTGCAGAACCAGATTAGATGCACAACATGCTTGGACTGTTTCTTGGACGTTGCTTGGACTGTTGGATCAGCCTGCTGTTTCTTCAGAGAGTATTATTATCACATAATTTATATATTATAGTTACAGTCTGTAACTTTTTTTTTTTTTTTGGTTAAAAATGGTGCTATATAAATAAGGTTTTATTATAATTATTATTATTATTTATTATTATTATAAAAATCACTAGCCCTCGGATCTTTTCATTGTTCCTGTGCGTCTTTCATTGTCTGCCACCAGAGGGCGCCGTATGTCCTTCTATAAATTGATGCATCTCTATAAGCTAGGCTCTCCTCAGTGGAGACAGGATAAATATTAGAGGTGGTTAGGGCTAACATTTTATTCCAATGAATGAATATTTCTCAGGTAGGTTTAGTTTTCAAGGCAATATCTGTGTAGACTCATACGGCAAGTGATAGCATTTGATCAATTCGTGTCATTACAGTCAAAGAATAAGACACATCTTAAAAATAAAGGTTACAAAAGTGGGTGTCCACAGCGATGCCATGGAAATGTTATGGACCACAGATTCCAATAAAAAAACTTTATTTTTAGTTGTCACAATGGAAACCTGCCATAAAATAACCTATAGGCTTTTTGAAAACAGTAAGGGTCTACAACAAGGTGTCTGTGGTGGTAACAGAGAAATATCAAACCATTCTTTTGCCAAAAGAAATGGTATTTTATTAATTCTATTATAATTCGAAAAGTAGCCTATCTGACAACTTGCCCGACCTTGTCTTAAAACCAAGAAAAGTCATTATAGCTGAGTTTTGTGTTAAAGTTTGGAATGTATGACTTTTATGACCTCACATATCCAGGTTTTAGAGATTCTAATTTAATTTAGCTTTTAATTAGGTGTATGAAAACCAATTAGCAAGAAACAAATGCTACAAAAATAGTTTAAGATATTTTATAGTTCTACATTACTGTAAAGGTTTTGCCTAAAAAGTTGACGGTTACCACGTGTACATAGCTGAAGATGCGTAATACTGACTGTCCAGGAATCCCGCGCTCTTCTGAGACCCGCGCGAGCGTTCCGTGCGAGTCTCGAGCTCCATTCATTCATCACGTCACTGCCCACGAGCGACGCGCGCTCAGCTTCACACGGATACGCTCCTGTCAGAGCTGAGGATTTCTGCTGCTCAGAGGGATTGAGTGCTGATTCTTTCCTTTTCCTCTTTTAACACGGATAGCCTACACTGAGAGACCTTTCCCCCCAAAGGTACTTCTCGTTTTTGTAGATTTGTAGGTCATTTTGGAGTAGAATAGACGCTGGTTTACTGCACAGTTTTTTTTTCCACCAGTAAAGTTACTAAAAGTGCGGTTCTGGGAGGTTTATTCGGTTCAGAAGGGATGATGATGGGGACTTTACGCGACCTCCAGTACGCTCTTCAGGAGAAAATCGAAGAACTGAGACAGAGAGACGCGCTCATTGACGAACTGGAGCTCGAACTGGATCAGAAAGACGAACTCATTCAGAAACTGCAAAACGAACTGGATAAGTACCGCTCCGTGATCCGCCCGGCGACCCAACAGGTCCAGAGCCGCTCGGAGCTGCAGGAGCATCAGCGCACCAAACGCCAGGCGATCAGCGCCGAACCAGCCAACGTCCAGCAGCTGAGTCACGTGACCCTGCCCAGCGTCCACAAGAGTGCCAAGTAGGTTAACTCAAAAAAAATATAACATTGAAATTATTAAATACGACATTAAAGTAATCCAATACTAAACCATCAATAAAAGCATTCAGTAGGCCTATACCTGAAATTATTAATTTAAATACAACTTTAAATTTTAATACAAAGTATAGTTATTACGTACCACATTATGCTTTCTTTAAAAAGTTGAATGTTATTTGACGAATTACATGTTGAATTAAAGTTAAAGTCATCAAATACCTCATAAAGCTCTATAAATATTAATTAATAACCTATAAAGTAGCTTACAAATATCACTAGGAAACAACAGCAGTGTAACAGTGAGGAACAACTTTCCTACAATTAAATAAAAGCCAACCAGATCACAGTAATTTTCTTTTTTTTTTCTTCAACTTTTATATCTGACAAAATCCATTCCCACAGAACCCAAGGTTAGCTTAAAGCCTGTAACATGGATGGATCCCTACAAGGAGACAAGAAGCTTCACTTCAGAATATGCCTCAGTACACCACATATTTGCATAGTGTGTCATACTGTGTATTTGGACACTGTATAATCATTTCACACTGCTTTTTGCATAGATATAGGCAAGAAAAGAATGCATGCTGTATACTTAACTGAACTCAACAGTTGTTCTTCAGAACATCATCCATAAAAATGGCCATAGTTTTAACTTAAATACTAGCTATAGTAAATTTATTATTTTAACCCAGTTTTTTTTTCACTGGAGTAACTATGTGGTTTTGGCAATGGTTATCATGGTAAAATTCTTGAAAAGGAGGCAATAACATGGGCTGTGCAGGTTGCACAGTGGAAATCATTATGATGTCTGTTGTAAATCTGAAAATGTACAGAGGCAATGTCATTATATTCTGTTCAAAATGCCATTCATTGACATTTGCTGAAGCATCTCATTGATGACGCTCCAAGAAAGTTTGATTTTCCACAAGGCAACATCTGAACCAGGAATAACATGTCCGTACTGAGCAGTTAGGAACATTGATGTGGGAAATACCCAAAGACTATAATAACTGCTTTGTTTAACGGACTGGTAATTTGCTTATCAAAGCAGTGTGATATCATGCAGCAGGTGGATCACGAACACTATTTGCATGCTGTTATTAGGCACACAGTTTGTCATGTTGCGTTTTAATTGAAATAGACACTGTCAAGAACAGAGGACCTAATCAGACTAAACAGTTCCCCTGGAAGTGAAGGATTTTTGCATTTCAGCCCGCTGTCATGAACACACACAGACTTCTAAATTAATTTGCATCTAGTGGTCTGGCAGCAGAGGAACATCATTCTTCCGTTTCTGACCCGCATGGCCTGCCCCATCTGCTGTGCATCTGACATTTGACAGCTCAACACTGTACTAATTTACAACGTAACCTTTTTTTGTACAGAAAAACCCTTTGAACCCTATCACAGCAGAGTCTTTTCTTCTGTTCTGCTTGCATCTTGAGATGAACAGCACTTTAAGGATTGATTATGAAGATTTAAAAGAAAAAAGCTTTCATAACAGCATGTGTTGGGCTGCCAGACGGGAACAAACTGGCATCAATATTGCTTTACTCTTCGAAAGCTCATGTGTTGGGAGAATTCTATATCTTTGTGTGTGGTCAGGGAGATGAAAATCCATTTATCTTTATTTTTTGTGTCTTTTTTGCTGATGCATTAATGTATCCACTGTCCTGTTGCTTTCTTTTTTTCTTCGAAGTAAATGCAAATTGTGCTTTTGTCAAAATGCATAATAGTGAGTGGCATACCTTTTCTTTCAGTGGAGATGTTTTGCTACTGGAAGGTCACTTATAGTGTCTCTGTCTCGTAATTGCATTTTGTTTCTTCCTGTTTCTGATTATTTTTTGCATTTAACTTTGCATTGGCACTTGATACACTTAAAAAGATGAAAGAGCAGAATTTTTTTTTTTTGAAGTCTTGATTGAAATGTCTCTTCTGAATTCATCTCTGACACCAGGGCTGTCTGAAGTCTTTTGAAACATCAGAGATCAGAAGTTCTGCTCTGAAATAGAAAAGTCTGCACTGGACCCTTTGTCCTTTGGATATGACATTTCATCACACGTTCCTGAAAACTTGTTTCTTAGTGTAGTGGTTAAAGCTGCGATGTTGCAGGTCGGATCTCCAGAAGGAGGGAACCACGAGTCTGTAAAACATGAATATTAGAAATGGTTTATTTTGGCTTTTTCAATAACTAAAACCACTCTTTTTTAGATTTAGTTCTAGTTTTATTACTTGTATACCTATTATCATATTAGAAAATACATATATGGCAGCGTAGTGGACTAACTTGGAACTTAGACTTAACTAGACTGATTCAGGTTGATTGTTCAAGGCTGTTCTATTGTGACTTTGTACAAAAGTGCCAGAAACTATTTTTTTCAGTTGTGTGGATATAAATAAAGATTACGTTCTTTTCCACTGAGTCAGAATATGGCTAAAGCAAGCCACAACAAAACATTTAGTATTTATAGTCATAAGCACCCATGTTGAAGAATATGCTGGTTAGGTGTGTTTTGAAGCATGACATCTGGTTTGAGCTGGTCTTTAGTTGGTTATGAGCTGGTTTAAGATGGCCCTGAGCAGAAGCTAATAGCTCAAACCAGCTGCCATGCTTCAATGTGCTATATAAATCATTTTAACTTCTGTCACAACTGAATATGTTTTTTTCTTCTTTTTTAAAGGGCATCAACATGGTTTTATCTGCAACGCAGATTTCATACAAAAAAATAAAAAATAAAAATAAAGGACAGATTATTTGCAGCTTCATTCTGCAGCCTCGAAATAAATCAACTTTGTCATTCATTTGTCTCATCTTATTATGCACTGTCATGTGCAGTATGAGCTGTTATCTTCAGTCAGACTTTACTTCCTGTTTTAGCATTCTGCCCAGAAAATTGACAGAACAAACAGAGAAAGATATGGCCATTAATTCATTAGCACACACATCTACAGATGACCACGGAGCTACTGATGGCTTTCCAGTGAGGACAGAATGATCTTTCAGTGAGGCCAGAGTACGTGAATTAATACAGAACCTTGGGACAGTTCTCCGCACCAGTAACATAATTAACTCAAGTCAAGTCACCTTTATTTATATAAGACTTCATACAATACAGATTGTTTCGAGGCAGCTTCACAGTAATAAACAGGTCTGTGTTTCCTGATAACGTTGTCTCTTAGCACGCTGCAAAGACTCTAAAGGTATGCCTTAACTGAAGGTGTACAATTTCTAGGCGTGTTCCCGGAACTATACCTTAGAAGGCTGCTTAATATAAACCTTCTTATGTGCGACGTTATCAGGTGCTGTCCATGGCAGTGGTGCTGAATTGGTTGGCTCGAGAATTGATTATTAATTCTGTGCACAGGCTTCTTCACTGCATAATGTGAGAAAGTGATTCATTTCGGTTCAGTAACAGTGTTGATGTTGCAAAATTCATTCTCCTGTTTCAAGTATTTTAAATAATATTCAATGTTGCAAGACAAATGAAAGGCCTACTAATAAGAATTTTTCTCACAGACGTTCAGCCATTGTAGCTCCATGTCCACAGCTTTCTCAGATTTACTCTGGTTTAATCCTTAGCATACTTTGTCCTTTTAAGGGAGACAGTCTGTTGACCTGTGATGTGAATGTCCTCCTGAAAAAGGCAGTGAGTAAAACAGAGTTTGGGAAGGTTACAGGATGATCCGGAGGTCGTCTGCTGTAAATGAGGCCAGTGATCTCTCTGCTTTTACTGGATGTATAACGTCTTCCCTGACTGTTCCACTAGAAAGTGAGTGTCCTCTAGAACCCAGACCGACTTACAATAATACCACACAAGTCTTGGAGGGATTACTCAGATATTGCTCTGAATGTAAACACCTTTAAGGACCTTCTGGTTGCTTATTTATTGTGTCTAGTGTGCATGTCGGTTTATGTTTTGACATCCATAAAAAAATAAAATAAATACAAATTAATGTAGATTTAAATGTAGATTTAAGTTCTGGCCAAATATGTTGTTGATTTTGATCAGAGAGAACAGGGGATGGATTTGTTTTTATTTTTTTTTACTGGAGAAGGTATTGTTATAGATAGAAAAATATTATTTTGGCCAGAAGCAACCATTTAAAGTTCAAATGGCTTAATGATGGATTAATTTCTAAAAAACAATCAGCTTTTCAATTTACAAAATGTTAACTGATGGACTGGAGTTGTGTAATTTATTTATTTATTTATTTTTGTAGCGTTTGGATTATTGTGTTGTTTTCATTAGCTGTTTGGACTCTCATTCTAATGGCCATGTTATAATTTTTTATTTTATTTTATTGGTCTTTAATTTTGTTATAATGCATGTCAAAAGTTGTCTCATTTCTTTCTATTTTTATATCTTAAAGTCAATACAATTTTCCCCAGGATGAGACTGTCCGTGTGTCTGAGTCAAATAAAAAAGCTCTTCGTAAAGTACTGCACACATCTTTAAAAATAAAGGTCTGTTTTTGCTCACGGCGGAGCATGTCTGTGGAATGTAAACACTGTGTGGTTCATAGGTGAGCGTTTGTGGGTTTAAGCAACTAAATCAGAAGACTGGCTTAAGTCCAGGACAACAAGAGCAGAGGAGCTGCTTTGTGTATGTCTGTGATGCAAACCTGGTTTTTCAGGTAGTCTGATTTTTGTTTGCTGTGATGTCCAGCAGATTTTGTGTATTTACTTTCAGCTCTTGAAATATCCTCTTCCTTTAATCTCTTTTTTTTTCTAACCCACATTCCTTGTGGATTCATTGGATTCACATTGACTATGTTTTGGATTACCATATCATTCAGCTCTTACTGTCTACACTGTATATAATCATGTATAGTGTGCAAATGTTAATACCTGGATGACACACTACAAAATGTGTACAACAGAGTATATTGCATTAGATGCAGTTTCATAAATTGCAATGTGTTTGCATTAAATTCCAGTTTCATGTGATGAATGAAACTGCCAGCCATGCTTAATAATATTAATAGTATCAGATGTTTAAAAAAAAAACTCTACTCATAGTTTGATTGAATTGCCAAAAGTTAAGATTAAAAATGATAAGTGAACACCATTCATATAATTAAATTTGCACATAATCATAATGAATTCATAAGGTCATGTTATAGTTGCATAACGCATTTTGTTTCACAAATAATTTTTTGAAAAGTATTTAGTGTATTCTGAGCAATAATCAGTGAGTTTCTATTTCAGGCATAGTCATTGTCTTTACTATGTTAAAGAAATTGCATGGATCTTTTTAACAATGTTTTTCTGCACTGCACAGGTCAAAGGAACTGATCAAGTCAGCTATTCTGGACAATGACTTCATGAAGAATCTGGAGATGTCTCAGATCCAGGAAATAGTGGACTGTATGCATCCAGTGGACTATGACAAAAACAGCTGTATTATCAAAGAAGGGGATGTGGGCTCCCTCGTCTATGTCATGGAAGGTGAGAGACAGGAACGGAAAAGTTCCTTTTGAAAAGAGTTTGTGCTTTAAAATGTTTAGCAAGGCATAATTCACCCAAAATGAAAGTTCTGTCATCATTTATTGGCCATAATTTCTGAACCATGTGTAGGTTTTTTTTATTGCAAATCAGGCTGCCAAAAAGTCCCATTAAACTATAAAGCTTCTATCAAAGCTTCTAAAGTCATACCGATAATTCCGATAGCATATGAAGACAGCATTAGTGTGGCTTTAGTGTTATAAAGCCCATATATATATTTTAATTAGTATTAAACAGACCCTTCAACTTCCTTAATTAGGCAAATTAAAATTTGAGAAGTGCCCAGATGTCTTACTGAGTAATGAATAGGCATTTCAGATTTGAAGACATTAACATAATATTTTAACATTTGTGGTGGTTGTTTTGTTTGTTTGTTTTTATTAGGAAACTGGGGATGAATCATTATAAGTTATATTATATATTATGTATTACACATCATATATCATTAATTAACACAAGCACATATTTTTGAGAGTTTAATTTCTCAGAAATACACAATAATGGCCTTCTAACATATATGAAATAGACACATGCAGGTTCAATAATGCTTCACATTATTTTGCACAAAAATAATTAGACGGTACTTGTATGCAATACAGTAAATGCTTAGCATGCACTTTGTGAGAATGTGCATGACATGACTTTTTAGCGCATTTAAGCAGTGTCATGAATGAGAGTATGTCCTTAGTCAAAATACATACAAGCATACTTTTCTGTCCATGTGATATATTTTTTAAATCATTGTTGACATGGTCTATCATTTAATTTATATATTTGTTTAAGTGTCATTTGGAATATTCTTTATATATTTGATCTTGTTTTGGTGACACCTGCAGAAGCCAGGTTAGGATTGTGTCGGCCCCCTCTATCTGAAATAATTACATCAGTCAATACATCTGTCATTTTCTGTGGTTTAATGAGAGAAAAGAGCTGTTGTGTTTTCTTAGGGTCAGAGGATTTTCTCTGTCTTTCCTCTTTATGTTCCTGAGGGAATGGTGGAACACTTGGTTTGAATTAAGGGATTTCGTTAGTCACGCTCCAGAGATTTGTGGTACAAATTGGGAACTTGCCCAACACAGACACTATATCCTGGCACAAGCCAATTAGAAAGATAGACTAAGTGGATATTGGCTGCATACAGTCCCAGAATACATTAGGGTCTGTTGTTGTTCCGTAGTAATAAGACAAACAAAATAAAACAAAGACATATTTTTTAATCAATTAAATATGTTCTCTCAGCATTAGCTTTGCCACATTCAGTTGTTTGCATAGATCAGCAAGAGCAAAGGATTCAGAGAGGATTCAGGGAGATTGGAGAGAGGGAGAACGAGGACTTTTCTTCTGGGAGTTTTTATTAGAAAGAAAAACAAACTTTTCATGGCAGGGTTTCTGTCTTCCAGGATGAACATGTGAGACTAAAATTTTAAAATACTCGTAAATATAAACAGCTTATTTAGTTCCCCTAACTTAACAACAAATAGTTTAAATTTAACGGTATTCAGAACAGAACGAGTGAAAAATAAGTAGTTATAAAATTATATATTAAACTAGAAAAATAAAACACAAGTTAGGCTATTGTGGCATTTATTATAAACATCATACAAATGTTAAGTAAAACTGAAATGGCAGTGGATTCACAAGCCTGTCTCATACCACAAGAATCCAAATGTTTCCATTTTTGCCATATTTGTAACATTTGTCTACATGACTATTATTCATTATGTAGCCTAAACATGAATATATACTACACTCATTCTCTAATATCCGTATGAAATCCTTCCCATGTGCAAAAATGTGATTTTTCAGTGAACCTTTTAAAATAAACAGTGTAACTTTTGTTTGGTTGACTGCATTTTAGTTTGATGATGAATGGCTGATATGTCAGGCAACAGTAGAACTAATGTTGTTTGTTTGTGCGTGAGGCGCCTGTGCGATCAGAGGGATTAAATCAAATGAAGATGGAAAGAAAATAAATAAAATGCATTAAGAGTGTCACACAAACAAGCGTAGCCCTACTTGTTAGTTGCACAGTGTTTTAATCCTTTTGTTAATCTGTTAATTATATTGTAGCCTATTATATATTTTGTGTGATCCTATTTATTTTATTCCTTTTATAGACTTAATTTGTTTGTTTTTCTTTCACAGAAGCGCTACATGTGCATGATGCGACGGTTGAATCCTCATGTTCTTTTTTACGCTAAAGCCCTGTAAAAAAAAAAAAAATTATCGACTAATGAGATTTGTTTGGCTGTCAGGAAAATAAAAATGAACAAAATGCTGTCATTCTACAATTCTCCACCGTAATTACTATGCTGTGTGAAAGTACAGGTAACACTCTTGCGTACACGAGCTGAGACCAGACGTAAGATTTGATCGTAGCCACCGCTCACGTTTATATTGATAAATTCCAAGTTTTGCGCTGAAACCAACCGTATGCCCAATTTTCTTTTGTATATTTGTTTTGTAAATGAGGTCCTAGATTAAATAAACAATATAGATTGCAAAGGTAGAGCAGTGAAGAGCTTGTGAGATACATAATGACTTGCTGGAGGAATCCTTTATTCAGATAAACCTTTCATCAAAATCGCGGTCTACATTTCAGAGTACAATGTCAGTGATGGAGGTCGGTGTCACGGTTATCTTCAGTTTAGTTCAGTTCCTGTCATGTCTGTTATGAGCTCTCGTTAGTTACTGATTAGTTAATCGTTAGTCCAGCTGTTCTTGCTTAATTCTCTCATTTACCATGTGTGTACCTTTAGGCCTGATTCTATTCTACCCTTCGTCGGTTATTAGCTTATGTTATGTGTTGTACCCTATCTGTACGCTCAGTAAGGTCTGTTTGGAATTATGCATCTTTGTTTGATGTCCTCATTCCTCGATGACCCGTGGCAGTCAGAAGATGAATAATAGTGATCCGAGTTAAACTGACCAGCATTTCCATTTGAAGCCCAAAATCACATTAAGCGAGTCCTGTGTTTTTATGGTACAAAAGAAGCTTTTGTTGATGAGATATATCATGGGTGGACAAAGTATTTAAGCTTTCAATCACACAAGAGGGACATTTTAGCTGAGATAATTAGTTCGGCCTTATGATAGGACGGGAAATGATGCCATGTTATTATTGTGTCTTGAATGTCATATTAGCCTGTGTGCTGAAGTCACCATGCTTATTAGCCCCAATCTGAATAAGTAAAGACATACTTAATGACTATAGATAATGTCAGCTCTAAAATTGCAGCATGTGTGTGTCTGATGCATGTTTTCAAACTACCAAAAAGTCATTTACCAGGAACCATTTGGAGAAAGTTTTCAATCATGAAATAAAAACTGACCTCATACATGTCATACAAGGGAACATTTTAATTTTTAATTAAAATGTAATTATTTTTTAACCTCTGTAATAGTGGTTGACCCATTTAGCCAATAGCCAGTGCCAATATGTAGAAATTGCAGATATATGCCAGTATATTTTACATTCTGAAATCTGACTCGATATTCAATAAGAAAAAAATTTAGGGTGGCATTTAAATTTTGAAAAAAAGTCAATTATATAGCAGAATAGAGCTACAGCAGGTGGTTGAAAAAGCAGGGTTAGTCACTTTATTTTATTCAAAATGTTATACACTAAATAAATCAAGTGCAATATGACTAGGAATCTGAAAAATGATTTCATCCTGACTTTAATGATGAAAAGAATTGACTGACCACAGGACACATTGTACTCTAAAGCAGCGGTTCTCAATTCCAGTTCTCACGGACCCTTCTCTGCACATTTAGCATGTCTCTCTTTGTTAACACAACTAATTCAGATATTGAGCTCATTAGAAGTGAGCTCTGTGCATGAACTTTGTTCCCATTGACATGGTCTCTACACAGTTTTCATTGCTCAGTACTCCCTGAGCAGGGGAAATCTGTTGAAGTTTACTTCAATTCAGAACATTCAGAATGAATTTGCGCTGGACAACGTGTGATGTTATATACCTCTGTAAATAAATACAATTTAAATTAATGTCTTGCACACTTCAATGCACTTTTAATGGAACATATACATTCGCTTTGAACTGGAATGATGGCGGAATATCCTGTGATGTCCACTTTGTGTGTGCAGAGATACTACAAATAATCATTATCTGTCACTTTGATGGACTTTTTTTATTTTATCCGTAAGTAAATATTGTAGCACTTGGAACTTTTTATGTGACATTGATATCTGAAGAACTTCTATGGCTTTGAGGCTTACCTTGTGCTATGCTGAAGGTTATGGCTACTTTTTATTCTGATCACTTAATATGACAGACAACTGAACCCGTCTTGCAATTTGGTCAACCAATTTAATGAACAATGTCCCATGAATTATTCCACTATAGTCTACAGGTGTGCACTTGTTTATCCTCCCACATCCTAACTCACGTCTCTGTCTCCAGTTGTCTTTTTATTTCACTTGCTTTCTTTTCTTTAAATCTTTTTTAAAGATTCACTTTAATCCCTTTTACCAACTCTTAGTGTGGGAATTTATCCAAAATATGAATCCCCAGTAGAACCGATACCTTACTTTTGTATACATAGTAAATATTGGAAAAGTATGACAGTACTTATTTTTTTTACTATATTTTTATATGTAGGTACATAAGGTAATTTATTCCTGTGATGGGAAAGCTGAATTTCTAGCAGCCATTGTCTTTATTGTCATTTTGATCAATTTAATGCATACAGAGAAAAACCAAAAACTAAAAAAGAACAATCTTTAAAAAAAAAAATTCTGATGTAACCAAAGCCACGAGCAGCAGGAAAAAATGATATAAACCAATAATATCATAGCACTGTGTACTATCTTGTCTCAGTCCAATGAAATCCCAGTGGATAAAGTCAAGTCACCCCCTGCATTATGTCCTGCTCAGTGTTTTGTTTTACTCAGATGTACAGCATGCAGAGTTCATTTCAGAGTAAACACAACACAGTCTCTCATCATGTAATATCTGTCTTCGGTGGCCTTTCGGTATCTTTATTTCATTTCATGCATTATTTCATTCCTGCCTGTTTGATCACATCGCATCTGTTATTAATGTTTGTTTAGTAGAGCCCATGTCAAGGAAACGTCTCAGTCTCTCACTCTTCCTCTTCTTATCTCTGTGAATCATGGGTAAAATATAATTGGCTGTAGGGCATTAATAGGAGCTGCTCTGAACAATAGTGCTTAATAACCATGACAGAGCAAACAGTATGAGCAACTCAGAAGGTTACCTGCCTTACACTGCCGGCTCTTAACATGTCAGTCAGTGAGTGTATGTGCATTGTGTGGCATTGCAAGTTATTTTCCATTCTTTGACAGAGAAGCACATTAGCGGATGTTGGGAAATGTAATCAGTTGTTCACAGCAATGTCCTTGACCCTTTGGGTCATAGCTTCCTGTGTCTGTCAAAGGAGGAACTGGAGGTCACGCTACTGGACAATATTACTTCCTGCTGTGCTGGTGGGTGTATTAGCTTTGGGAAAAAATATTTGAGACACTTAAAACGACATCAGCTTTTCAGTATGATAAAACTCTGGGCTGAACGTTACAACTTTGACCCTGTTCATTCTCACAGTCCTCACTGTATTTGTAATGAATTTACATGGTGTAGATTTATAGGCTTAAATACTTTTATGACTTTATGAATGTCCTGTTTAACTGTGTCCTGCAGTGGTAATAAGCTGTGTTCATATTTAATTATTTAATGGCTCATATAATCAGTCTAGTTTTATGTCAGACTTTTATGGCCTGTAGTGGGTCACGTTTTAATCAATTCTTAGCCTGTTTTGAATATTACCTTATACTCTAACATTACCAGAGAAGATATTTGCATATTCTAACCGCTTATTTGACTATGATCTTAAAGAATTTGCTATAATGATCATATTTCTCTCCTGTATACATGCTTACACTAAACTAATTATAATTACAATTTAAAAATATTTTTAAAATTTAGTTTTTTATATGTTTTAAAATGCAACTTTTAAGATACATGTGTTCAATAAACTTTTATTATTATCAATGTTGAAAACAGTTGTTCTGCTAGTTATTTTGTGGAATCCATGATAGATTTTTTTTTCATCTTTGATGAATAGAAAGCATTTATTTGATGAAGTTTTTTTTTTTGTTTTTTTGATAAATGTACATTATAAATGTATTTTCCGTCAGTTTGATCAATTTATTGCATCCTTGCTGAATGAAAGCATTAATACAATATAAATAAATCTCAAACATTTAAACGACATACACTAAAAAATGCTGGGTAAAATATTATCGCCAAGTAAATGTTGGACAGAACATATGCTTGAGTTTTAGACATGAATCCATGTGCTTGGTTGTTTTTTGACATAATGCTGGTATTGAAGGTTTTTCATTTTAAATATTACAAATCCACTCTTAAATCTCTGTTATATATAAGACAGGAATAGTTCATATACAATATTTTTATTTATTTAATGGCAAGTCACTATTTTACAATCGTAAAATAGTAAATATGTTAGGACATGACAGGAGCAGCAACAGCAGTCAATGGGATTTTGTGGGCAGAAAACTACTATCAGTAAGCTGTTCCAGTTCATGAAATGACAATTTGTTATATTAATTATTGAGAAGCTACATCAAAATCAGTTTCAACCCGTCAGACGACTACAGCTGCATCACTAGCACACTAGAGTCAATGGAGCACACAAAAACGTTGTTACATACTGTATAACAGCAATACAGCATTGTGTTTCAGCCCTCGTCTCACATTTGTCTAGTAGGAGGTGAAACTTCTGTGGTGGCACCAGTCTGTCACTTGAGTAAAAAAAAAAAAAAATATTTTGAAGGAAAAATTTTGTGGCTGGAAATTGTTATCTTTTGATTAATCATTTGAGATGTCATAATGAGGGGATAAAATTCAAAGTGCAGAATATATAAATGAGTAAAATGTGGCTTTGGTGAGTAAATAAAACAGAATGACTTGCCAGCTGGAACTGCAACATTACATGCTTTTTTAAAAATGTAAAAATGATAGACAGACTCTTTCTGATGTAAGTGATGTGCGTTTTTCAAATCAAAGACATAAAGAGTCTACTCAGGAAAACATCTGTTGCATCGTTTTTCTCAGAGGAAATGGTGTTATCCGTTCATCTAGAATGCCTTATTCAATTTTCTGTAAAACTCCATATGGTTACATATACAGTATAGAATATTTCTCGCATTAAGCCACTAAAACAGAAATATCGCAGACAGATGGAGACTGGTTCATGCTGAATGTGATGCTGCGAGTCACACAAAGAGTGGTGCTGTTTGTCAAAAGCATGCAAAGTTAAAACATCAAAATAATTCCATTGTCTGCAGATGTTAAATACGATTTTTGTTGCCTGTAAATTTTCTTAATTAATTCGCCGTTGGCAAGTGTGGCAAAAGTTAATTTTGAACCATGATAATAGTAAATGCAGAGAAAGGTTTGATAAGGTCAAGGTCACATGGAAGTCATTCTGATCCATAATCCTGTTCTGCCAGAGCTGAATATTAATGATAATTAAATAGTCCATCATAAGGGAAGGGTCATCAGCTCTCTCTCTTTTCTCTCATTCTCTTACATTCTCAAATCTAACTATCTCTCACCTCTACAACTATGATATGACCTTCACACCTTTTCAATATCTTTCTCTGCACTACTTTCTCTCATCTCACATGGTCATTCACTTGTGTTGTCACCTGTCTGTGTGATCAGCTGCTGAAAAGCTGCTTGACTTCCTGTTATTATGCTCACAATGTATCATATCAGGCCATCTACATTGACACCTCTGAGAGGGAGAGAGACAGGTGTATTTTAATGTTACAGTTACACTAAAGGCGACTGACTGTTCTTTAAGAAAATGCTTGATATGAAACTTTATGGTAACACTTTAGTATAGGGTCCAATTCACACTAATAACTACTTGCTTATTAGCATGTCTATTATTACCATATTGGCTGTTTATTAGTGATTATAAAGTACATATAATGCATGACATCCATAATCCTACCCAATACCCTAAACTTAACAACTACCTTATAAACTATTAATAATAAGCAGCAAATAAGGGGTTAATAGAGGCAAAAGTCATAGTTAATGGTTAGTTAATAGTGAGAATTGGACCCTAAAATAAAGTGTGACCTTAAGAATATATATATATATATATATATATATATATATATATATATATATATATATATATATATATATATATATATATATATATATATATATATATATATATATATATATATATATATATATATATTAGTCATTTTGTTCAAAGTTTTTTTTAAGTAAAACAATTTTTTTTTGGTGATAATATATTGTTATGTTCATAATTATGTACATGAATCTGTTTGAACAATTTCTGCATTGTTTTTGTTTTATTTAAAAAAAAATTTTTAATAATTAAAAAACAATTTCCAGTTTAAATATTACATTTGTTTTTAGTTTTTTTTATCAAAATATTTTCTATATATTTTTAATTTTTAGATTAAATTGACGATGACATTCTTCCCAGGTTTCTTGAAATTCACTATTATTCTGACTGTTATGATCTGGTTTTGAACAGAACTTATTAAGTGTGTCCCTAAATATTGTTTAGAAGTGTTTACTGCGATGTTTACTATTGTGGTGTGTTTTTTTCAGAGGGAAAAGTTGAAGTGACTAAAGAAGGATTGAAGCTGTGCACAATGGGACCAGTAAAGGTGTTTGGAGAGCTTGCCATTCTTTATAACTGCACCAGGACGGCCACTGTAAGAAGTGAGTACACACACAGCACAATGATAAATAAAATTATCCGGATTTTGATTCTCAAGCAGGGGACATTTTGAATGTTTTTTTTCATCTACATACATAGATTAGCACAGTTTGAGGATTATTATTCTCAGTATGACTGAAGAGAATCGGCTGCTCCATCTGTGATGATAATCTGTGATTTCATTGATAGACAGGAGGCCAGACCGAGAGAGATATGAGGATTGAATTAATATTAGGAGACAAAAAAATAAGTGGAAAATTGTGCTGGGATATTCTAGGATGTTGTTGGTTATTTCGATTTAAACAACCCCCTAACACTAGGTACAGTATTACACTTTGGCAACAATTTTCAACATTTTCCTTTAGGATTTTACACATTTATAAAATGCCCCAAGCTGCCCCTAAATCTATATCTGATTCTGTAATAGCCATAGTTAATGAACCATTATTAATGTTGACTGCCTCCAGATAAAATCATAAAATGGTAATTGTGACTTTTTATCTCACAATTCTAACTTTTATATAACTGCAAGATATGGTTGTAACTCGCTATTCTGAGAAGGAAAGTCTGAATTGTGAGGTATAAACTCACAATTGCAAGAAAATACGTCTGAATTAAGAGATAAATAGTCGCAATTGTAAAATGCAAACTTAGAATTCAGAGGAAAAAAAGTCTGAATTGCATATTAACTCAGAATTGTGAGATGTAAATTTGTAATAGTGAGAAAGAAAGTCAGAATTCTGAGTTTATATCTTGCAGTTCAGTTTATATCACACAGTTCTGATTTGAATTAGTCAGATTTGCGAGAAAAAAGTTTGAATTGTGAGATATAAACTCAGAATTGCAAGGGGGGAAAACTAATTATGAGATATAAACACAGAATTGTGAGGGAACAACACACTTAACCAGATTTTAACCAGATCATCTCATATGCACAGGCTTGTGTGCTGTGTGCTTTTTGAATTATTTGCAAGCCTTTCTCTTATTTATTATTCCATTCTTCTCTTCATTTACTTTTCCTTTGTACCATTGATCTCCTTCATGCATATTCTCTTCTTGCCTCCGCTTGGCTCTTTTTCTTCTTCCTCTTTCCCCTCCACTCCACTCCATCTCTCCTCCCCCGGCTGTGTTAATGGTGTTCCTACACACTTCTGCTCTCTGTCTCTGCTTCTCTGGATAGCATCTGGGACAGGAAGTGAGCTGGACTGGGATTAAGGGACCAGTTCCGTCAATGTATATTTACAGGAATTTTCCACATTTGAATCATCTGTTGCATGTTGTTGATTACAATAGAAAGTTATTCCAACTTTTCCCTCAATTCCTGTAGTGCAGTCAGGGCCATTGATCTCATCCAACTGGCTGAGGCCAGCCTAAAAAGACACTCAGGACAGTTGACGGGCCACTGCTGTGCATCGTCACGAAAGCTTATAATTTTCACGTGTTTTTAAACCTTCCCAATTTAAACATTCAAAAAAGTCACAGGACGTGGGGAAAGCTACTCGTGCGCTGTGACTCATGGACAGCAACACCGAACCGAGCTCTTCTTCAGGAAGTTTGCATCCTCCTGCACCTGAACGAACAAATAGAAATAGCTGTTTAAACAAACAGAAAAAGATTTGAAATAGTGTATGTCTTAAGTGAAGGTAAACAGTTGAGAAAGAAATCGGATGTGTATCATTATAATGGATGCATTGTATCTTAAAGTGACCGCGCCTTATTTACTATCTGCTGTCTGTGTCTTTAATGTTAGTTCAAGAAAATGAAAGAAAGAAATTCACTCACTGCTCTTGACTGAATTGCTTTGTAGTTTTAACTAGAATTAACACACAGTCAAACCAAAAATTATTCAGACACCAGATAAAATTGTTTATATTGTTTTACTAGTGGGTGCAGGACACTAGGTCATTTATGTAAGTTAGTATAACAAAATAAAGCAAACTGTGACATATTATACCCTGAAATTCTTCATACTGTAGACTACAAGTGAAATTGATAAAAAAAAAAAATTGGGGACCAAAAATGATTCAGACACTTTGACCTGACCATGTTTAGTTTTTTCTTTAATTTCTAATGCAAACTTTTTACAACACAGGCTGAACAAAATTAAGCATTGCTTGGTAATTGGTTAACAAAGTATTGTCAGTTATATATTAAATATTGTCATGCTAACATTTGTCTGAAGTTTTGGTTGACTGTAATCCATTACACACCTTTCTATCAAAGTTATCTGACATTGTCAAGATGTATTGGTTCTGACAGTTTAACTCTTAGTTCTTGACATATTTTATTACCAACTTCCAAACTACAGAAAATAAACTGTGATAATGTACGAAATGTTGATTGTGTCTGAATAAATGTTGGTTTGACTGTATATTTTATTTTACATTGACGACCTTGCAGTGCTATACCTGGACACCTACAAATTGAAAAAACTTAAACATTGTTTAAATAGCACAAATAAATAGAATGAACATTCAAATTAAACTATTTCAAACAGGGCCCACTGGTACAACCTGCCCACTGGTAACCCAAGCTACAGCCCTGAGTGCAGTTTTATGGAAGCCTAGTGGGAAATTGTTTAGCACTGCAGATATGCAATGTCCAATTATGACACTGTTTATATATAAAGAACACAATATGCAAAGCGTACCAGAAAGGGACATGATGTAATGTAACTCTGTGAGCACTTTTTACATGTAGCTGTAGTTGTTTGTGCTAGAGACATGAATGACACCACAAATTGTGGGACTCATTGAATTTACCTTAATTTCATTTTCTAAGCGTTCAAAATTTTTTCGAATCTTTTGCGAATGACAAATTTAGCTGTGGCAGACAACGCTTTTCCTCAGAAAAAACTATTTATATTTCCATCCAAGTGTTTGCATAGCTGCATGTGTGGTTATTCATGAATTCTCCCTGTCTCTTTCTTTCAAACACACACCTTTTGTTGTAGTTGGATTCCAGTGGTGTCTGCATGTAAATAAGTCTTCTGGAGAAGTCGTGGCTTAGAGTATTAGAATGCAGAGGACAAACAGCACAGATATGTCAGCGCTTAAAGTGGTTTTGACCTGCTGTGATCTTACCCTGTCCTTTCACAGCTATAAACAACAGACCAGAGTAAGAGACAGCAGGTCCAGTCCTTCATAGGACAAGCTAGAGGAAGTCTCTTTATCACAATACTCTGATATAAATATCGAACCCAAGTGGATGAGAGAAACACTGACATACACTAGCATTGAAACAAACTGAAAATTCAGCTTTGCATCAATGGAATAAATTACATTTTAAAGTATATTCAAATAGAAAATAATTCAGTTGTAATAATATTTCACAATATTACTGCATACGTATATAATGTTAATGTATTTTGGATTAAAAATGCAGCCTTAGTGCGCATATGAGACTTTTGACCTTAATATATATATATCCTGTTCTTGGATGCAGTCTTTATTTTTTTAATCAATTTCTATGTCCAAGATTCTCAGAAGCAATATCAAATGTACATCTTACAGGGAACATTTTTGTATCTAAAGTCCTGAGGGTGTCACAAGTTCAGTTAATCATATTGTTTAAATACAGTGAAGTTCTCATCTTCTTGTTGTGCCTGTGTGTGTGTGTGTGTGTGTGTGTGTGTGTGTGTGTGTGTTTCTGAGATTGTGATGCTCAGGCTGGATATCATCACAGGTGATCAGTTGGAATGGAGAAACATTTGCAGTAGGTGCAAGAGAGAAAGAGTAGTATTTTAGAGTAGTAAAGTACAGTATACAATAAAAGCTGCTATCGTTTTCTAACATTTATAGATGGAAATACAGTAGAGTTTGTGCATGTGAATGTTTTTGTATATAGTTGTGTCATCTCTGTTCACATCAGGTAGAAGTCAGACATGGCAGTTTGACATGACAAACCTATTTGTTGCTTTGCTTATTTAAAGTCTATTTACTTTCATCCAAGAAGCTTGAAAGTCGTGATGCTTTGAGTTTGAGGGACGAGCACACGGACAAGACCTTGAAGTACACACACACACACACACACATATATATGGGTAATCTGGGTAAACACACCCAGTACTGATAGTTTTGCATTTCAGACACTTTCACTTAATTTAAACTTTCTTTGGCCCCCATGAATTTAGCAGTGGCCATCAGTAATTAAAAACAATAAAATAACAAAAATGAGGCCTTTTCCATGCAGCCACCCAAACTAATATACAATGTGTAAATGTCAAAATATCTTGTGTAAATATGTTGTGCAATGCCTTACAGTTAGATTGCCCATATTTTTTTAAAAACTTTACATACTTTGATGCATTGAAATTACATCAACACTACTTCAATGACCATGCATAAAAGTAGTTTCGTTATAGCACCACCATCTGGCCAAAATGCTTAAAACGTGACCTTTTTTTTCAAATGCTGTTAAAGACACAAAATAAAAAGGAGTCAAATATATAAACTGCTCATATTGGCATTAAATTGTGTATGTGTAATGGGCACATCATTCTGAAAGTAAGATGGTTTGCTTGCAAGTAACATTTGGTTATGAAGTTCTAAAAAGTTTTAAAGTTGTAAATAATGATGAGTTGAACAAATCTACTGAAACATATCTGCTTAGTCTTACATTGTGCCATTTTTGATTTGGTTAATTTCTTCTTCCAGCTATATTAGTTTCTTTTTGTTTTTCGAATAGGCCACAAAATAACAAAACAGCCTTTAATGTGTGTTCACGTGCCATCTGCCATTGTCTTTCAATAAAAGTCACAGTCAAGGCTATTTTTTGGAATCTTTTTCAAATTCCTGTTTGTCGCCCCCTCTTTCATTTCCAGACTCGCACTGCATTTTTTTTTCTTCTTACTGTTGAAATGAATTTGAATTGTCCTTGAGAAAATGTTGTAAAATTTGAAGTGATGGCACATTTTCTCTGGAGAAAGAGCAGAAATGGAAATCTCTGCTCTGTTTCCTGGATACTGCTGTTTGTTGCAATTCATCCCTGTTTTGACAATACCTTGCAGTCATATTCGTTCACTCTCCCTGAGGTTTCTGCTGTCTGTCATTTCTCTGGAATGATTCACTGAGAGAGACAGCACTTGAAGAAGACATGCTGCTAAAAGCATGAAACCTGTGTGGCTCCATCATCAGGTCCTGAATGAACAAAGGTCTATTCTGGACCACAAGACATAGTGTTCTGGAAATGTCTTTCTATTCTTCTTCATTGTTTGGAATTGATTAATCTCATAAACTCCAGTAAAGTATAAAAAAATGGTGAGTGACAAGAGGCAATTAACACCATGAAGTTAACAGGATCACAGTTTCTCAGAATTGATCATTTAATGTAAAATTTCCTTTTCTACCTTGCAAATGCAGGTATATTCTTCAAATGCTATTGTAGTAAAAATGTATTTTTCTTGTCTGATTGTACTGTTTGGGTGACAGTGTTTGTCACCTTTAAAATCTGCCTGTATTATGAGAATGAATCTGGTTTTATGGGGAGACGAACGGGTCATGTCAGGGCAAGTTTGGTAGTGATACATTTCCTCTCGCACATTAATAATATTAACTCATGTGCTATCAGAAAGCATGCCGGGACGTGTATTGCCTCTGACCACACTGCTTCTATCTTCATGTTAATTGAGAACATCATTTTTATCAGTACTGTTGGGATGAATCTCTGGGTGTGGATGGCCTGCAAGGAAACTACTGACATACAGTATGGCTGGGTGATATAGCTAATAAATATTATCATATATTACCGTTTGTATTGGAGATTAACACTCATTCAATCTCAAGTAAGAAACCGATCATATATAAAAAAAATTATATTATAATATACAACAATAAAACATGATAAGCACTGTTACATATAATAATAATAATAATAATAATTATAATAAAGTAATATTTCATAACAAATAATGTTGTAGTTTATTGCATATTTAATGGGTACTTAATGTTTCAGTATAAACAATAATAATAACAATAAATAATGCTAATATTCTTAAAGCTTATTATATTTTATTGTTGTAGTCTACTGAATATTGTTAAATGGGTACTTAATGTTTCATATTTTTATATAATAATAATTTACTTTATTATTATTATGATTATTATTATTATAATTACCTATAAAGAGAATAATAATATAATATGCAATAATATCGTGCAAATATTCTTAAAGCTTATTATGTTTTATTGTCGTAGCCCCTTGCATATTGTTGACATTTTTTTATAATATTTTACATTATTAATATTAATGATATACAAATAATATAATTTAAGCATTTGTAAAGCATATTATGTTATTGTTGTAGCCTTTATAGTTTATTGGGTGCTCAATGTTAATTGTTACTTCTGTTACAAAGAAAATCATTGTGAATATTTAGTATATTGCGCAGATTCATACGTAGCCCCTAATTAGAAATGACAGACCAGGGCTGGACAATAAGGACTGCCCGATGGCAAGCGTGAAAAATGTTCGGGACAGTTGACGGAATTATCGCTGCCGCTTCATCACAAAGTTTATCAATTGCATATTTTTTTAAGCCTTGCTAATTAAAAATACAATCAAATTAAAAGAATTCCATCAAGGCGTGAAATACATTTTAATGTAGTACTTGTGTGTTGTGTTCTTTGTGAAAACTGCGTGCACAGACAGCTGCTTCTCTTTCTGCATCTTTCACTTGAATGGACAAATACTGTGACGAGTGGGGCGGGGCTGAGAGCCGTGGGAAAAGAGCGAGGCCGGTGGAGTGATTTTGAAACGAGCGACACCTGTGCCACTCATCGGTCTCGAGTCCCACAGAGGAGATCGGAAGGATAAAAGAGGAGCTACGACCAGGCCTGGGTTTTATTTTGTGTTTTGGCTTTGTTTGTGCACGGCAGTCATCCATGAGGGGCTGTCGCGCTGTTTTATGTTTTATTTCTTTATTAAAGTTTTTATTAAAATGTCCACTATTATGAAGTTTTTATATTGTTACAAATGCATACAAAAATGTGCCAAAATACCTGTCTTGGCAAGTAACCTTGTAGCTTTAAAAGTGATTAATCTATATTTAATTTATACAATGGTGTAGAGAAGCACTGATCGGGCATGTTTATTTTATTTTTTTCAGACTATCTTTGTTCCGTGCTTAAATGCAAACTGAATCGCAATCATTTTTCAAAATGTCATTGGTGTGGAAATATTACATAGTTAGTATATTTAGTCTGTAAATGGCATATAACAGATGATAGACGCTGAAGACAGATGCAAAGAGGAGAAAATACTGTAGCAGTCAGAGCACAATCACTGTTCATGATGCACAAAATATAGTAAGAAAATCCTATATACAGAATTTTGATGCGCTTCTGAGGGGAACTGACTGTTTTCAGAAACGTTTACACTGTTACATTGCATTTAAAGTAGTGCTAATATGCACTTTGTGGGCAGCAGTAACCAAGTAAACGCTGCTGTACCATAAGCGCCTCCTGCTGTCAGAGAGTGTATCTGTGTCTCATTCAGCCCATCTGCTGTTAAGGTTTCATGCAGGTGTTTTATGTATCATAAATGCACATGCTACATGTGTGTGGGTTTTCTTTTTTTAAATAATTAATTCATAATTAAAATGCAGTGGTTACCACTAATTTCAAAAGGTTATGAAAAATCTAGCTTATTTATTAGAATACAAGATAACATACATCAAAAACAATGATAAAAGCAACCATTTTACTTTTTGTGGCAGGGCCACTGAAAATATTGAAAGGGCAAGTAATACTTCGAATCTCTGGCCCAATCAGGCCAGTAGAAAAAATCATTAGCACTGATCCCATTTGATCTAGCTTGAAGGAGGGATTTATATTCAGGTAAATATGGAGTAAATTTGAAATGCAGCACTAGTAATATTTGTCTTCATGAACATATGTTGGTGGTTGTGTAGGTGGATGCTGTTAAGTTGTTGTGTGTATCTGATGAATTCTGATCTGCCACGGGGCTGAATGTCATTTCAGATCCAAACAGGAGCTGATTTTACTCTCTCTCTCTCTCTCTCTCTCTCTGTTTAATACATAGCAGAGAGTGGGTGTTTTAAACAGTGAAGTCACCGCCTGCATAACGGCTGTTTTTTCACTGCATAATAAATCTGCCAGGACTGTCTGTCTCTATTTTGTGTGGCTCATACCGTTCTTTTTGTTATTTGCTCTCATTCCCTCCAGGCAGAAAAAAAACTACAGGTGTCAGATGAAAGTTTGAAGTATTTAGCTTAGACACAATGTAGTCAGGCAGGCACAAAACTTAATTCAGTTTAAGACAACATTCAGTAAAACTATTGATCCTGTTGAGATTTGAAAATATCACTGAGAGCGTCTTATATCAGTGAAAGATGAACAGAGCTGTCAAAAGTGTTGTTGATGATGTATAATTAATGAAGCTGAGCTTACTTTTGTCACAGCTGCATTTTGTCAAGAATAAATTCTATGATTTTTGTCACTACATACACTACATCAGTGTTACTTCATGTTGATGAAGCACAAAAAAGTGTAAAATACAAAAGGCTGCACACTTTAGTTTCTAAATATAGCTGAACTGTATTCTTAGCACAAACACGCTTGCTGTTATTTTTGTCAGACACCGTTGATATCAGACATGCTCAAAAATCTGAAGCTGTGTGCATGGTTATTTGTGTTTACAAAACAAATGCGATGGGCTCAAATGCATTTCTGATTACCATCGAATGTTGTTTGTGTGATTAAATCACGTCATCACAAATGCATTTGAAATATTTAATTAAAGAAATAGTTCACCATAAAAATGAACATTTGTTGAAAATGTACTAATTGTCAGGCAATCCAAGATGTAAAGGGGATTCTTCATTCGAACAGATTTGGGAAAAATTTAATATTAAATCATTTGCTCACCAATGGATGCTCTGCAGTGAATGGGTGCCATCAGAATGAGAGTCTAAACAGCTGATAGAAACATCACAGTAATTCACAAGTAATCCACACCACTCCAGTCCATCAGTTAAGTAATCTACAAGTAATCCACATGACTGAATTAATCTGTCATCAATGTCTTATGAAGTGAAAAGATGTTTGTAAGAAACAAATCTATTAAGAATTGTTTTTGGCTGAGATAGCAGTCCATAATCCATAATAATGTTTTCTTCTGTGAAAAAGTCCATGACTTTTAGCTGTTTTTTTCTTGTAAACTGTGGTTGATCTGTGCATATTTTGCTCCTGATTCAGACGAGATGACTTTTTCACATTATAGATAAGGACTACGATGACGATTTATTGAAGGCACTGAGGAACCATTGATGCATGATACATTGATGCATTTACATTAATTTACAGTTACATTGCATTCCCTGGGAATTGAACTCATAACCTTGCCATTGCTAAAGCCATGCATGAACTTTTGTTTGAGCTACAGGAATGCATTTAATTTACAGAACCAAAGTAACAACAGAACTTTTACATACACAAAGCAAGAGGAAATAGTTTAATTTCCTGAAAACCAGATGTTATTGATTTACTTTCCATGAATTGTTTCCTGTCATATGTTTTTCAACCAATAGCTCGTCTTTGTTTTAGGGTGCTTTCACACTAAGTTCACTTGCCTGGTCCGAAACCCGAGTTCGGTTGCTCCCCCCTAACCCTTCCCCCGCTGGACTGTGTTCATATTATAATATATAGAGTCTGAACCTTGCGTCATCAAGCCAGCAGCTGTTTACCCCGTTGCTTGGTAACGACAGCGCAGGAGAAGGCGGCAAATGCATAACATTACTCTCTGCATTTTTATGTATTATGTTTTTGAACTGTTTGTTTTGTTTATAAGGCTTCGGTACATAACGGCACTTGCGTCTGTCTTACGAATGTACTGAAAATGCTCTAAAGAACATTAAGGCGAACATAAATGAGATGTACAGCTCTCTGTTTGCAGCGTGTCAGTCACGCTCATTAGGAAAGTGAGTGAAACACACACAAAAACAGACATTTTCAACAAATAATTTGTCATTAAAAGCGGTTCACTTCCACAATTAGGTATGATTGCGTTCACATAAGCAGCTAACCGTACCAGAGTTCACATGAAGCGTACCCCAGACCGTTTTTAAGCGAACTCGCGGGAGCGATTCCGAGTACGGAAGACAGCGTTCACATCATCCAAACGAACCGAACTCTGACATCAATCGAACCTGGGTGCACACCAAAAGTGCTAGTGTGAAAGCACCCTTAGAGTACAGAACCCCAGCCTGTGTATGAATATTGTCAACCCATGCTGGCAATCATCGTCAGCTGTACGTAATATTTTAGACAACATCACTGTTTGACCCCTTGTGTGAGTGTACAGATGTATTCTAGCAAGTTCCTCAGAAATATCTTAGACTTAAACATCTTCATAACGGTGGGTCTGTACAGGGCTGTCACAAGTGGGTGTGAGGCCCTTTGCGAACATGGTGTGCAAGCCCCCCCATTTAACGAATGCAACTTCCACACGCATCCAGTGGACAAATAAACCATGCAATCTTGTTTGTTGTTCTTTAGTTGTTAGTAAAAAGTGGCTTGACCTACTGTATAATACACTTCTAACAAGCAGAATAATACAGCATCGTTATATTGTGTCTACTATCAGCTATGACTATAGTCATTCGGAGGACAAAAAAAAAACTAAGACAGAGAGAGAAACAAACATGATCTTCAATTCATTCATGTCAGCTGTCATTGTATTTTGAAATGTTAAATAATGACGGACAGTATATTACAATTTAATAATTCAGGCTATATTTCATTCAGATTTTAAATGTTTTTAAATGTTTAAATAATCTTTCTCTCTCTCTCTCTCTCTCTTTTTCACACACACACACACACACACACACACATACATGTATTGAATGTATACATTTTAAGTGGACCCCCCCCCCCAAAAAAAGTAATAATATTCTAATTCTACCCTTGTGCAATTGTTTTTTACAAAGCCTTTACAATATTAAAAATTTAATAAAGTTAAATATGAATTTTACACTTACACTGTAGGTAACATGAATGAAAGAGATGATTGCATTTTTAATCACAATTATTTGATAAAAATATCAACATTTTATGATCCGTTCATATCGATGGCATGTTTTCTGATGTGTGTTTCAGCTGTGACCAGTGTGAAGTTATGGGCCATCGACAGACAGTGCTTCCAGACCATCATGATGAGGACGGGACTCATCAAACATGCAGAAAATATGGAGTTATTGAAAAGGTGAGCAGCTGTCTTGTTATGGAAGTGCATATCTTTCTTTATCATCTGACATCTTAATTTGCATAATGGCACCCAGAGAAGAGAGCATGGGGTACATTTTACATATTAAAAAGACAGAATTCTGCATTGTTGAGCTACTGAGCCAAACTGGATGAAAGACTTTAAAGACACTGAGGCAGAACAGATGAGTTTCTTGGGAGATTCTGAAATTATTGCCACAGAAATTCTCTATAACTCCTGATCTTTTTCCTCCCCCTTTCATGATCTCTCTCTCTCTTTCTTAGAACCTGTGTCTTATGTATTAACATGAGAAAAATTTATAGTAATGCAATCGTTTTTAATGAATCATCAATGTGGTTTCATCTAATGCTAATTATTTTACCCCATCCCTGCTGCTGTACTTATTATTTGAATAAATTAGACCTAATTTAGTCAATTATGCTTTGAACTAACAGCTGTTACAAACAAAAGCAGAGTGCATGCGAATGCATTAGATGCTGAGTTGAACTTATTCATTTTACTGATCTGGTTTATAGACCAATATGAAATTTAGGTTTCATATTTAGTTCTGAGCTAATCCAGATTTGGAGAGAATTATTATATAACAATGTGCATGTGTGATCCCATGATTTTCTGGTATAGGCTACTATTTATCTGTTTAGTTCTGAGTGCAAAATTTAATAATAAATATATATATATATATATATATATATATATATATATATATATAAATTATTATATAATAATAATACAACAATTTTCTGTGTAAATAATATATTGAATATTTATAAATAATATTTTATAATATTTTGAATGTTTTCTTTTTTCATCATGTCAACACTTGTAGCATGTGCACAAAACAAAATCATAGTGATCGTTTTTTTTTTTTTTTTTTGTTCTTGGTACAAAGCTCAAGAATAATGATGGTGCTTGCCAGCAAAGGCTGTTATTATCAATTTTTTGTAAATTTTTTTGAACATTCAACCCCTTAACATTTTAAACGTGATTGGCACCAATCTAACATGACTGAAAGAGAAAAGTTTTGGGTTATTAATAATATATTTTAAAAAATGCAAATGTTTGATTTTATTACTGGGTGAATAATATCAGAATCTATTAATATTACAGCACATAAATAACATATATAAAGTAAAACATATTTGTGAATTTAAATATCTCATGGTACTTTGCAAGGCTTTCTCACAGTTGTTAAATATTGATCTCTGTAGTGGTCCCCCAATGATGGTTACAGGTTTGGTATTTTAATCTCGTGGGAAATTACAGCAGCCTTTTCAAACAAAATGATTACAAATCCTGTCATTTTCAGACAAAATATTAGCCCAGAATTGCTTGTATGTATGCATAGCACCTTTTAGGTTTCTCTGCTGCAGTCTTACACTAAACTGTAATAGGAGACTTTAATGGACTCTTGAATTGGGATGTGAAATATTTATGCAGGAGCATGTAATGTATTATGTAATGTAGATAATGCCTTGGCTTTGTGGCAAATTAGCTCAGCGTATACAGTACATATTAGCCAGATGCAAACCTTTTCCTTCTTTATGCAACACATGACCAGATATGTTTCAAAATGTTGTATTATGGCGATTGAGGGATATTATTGTTGTTTCCATGGCAGAGAGCAACTCTGAGTTTATTGCAATGATGGTGACCAGCTGTTTCAACATACGGTCAGACTAGAAATTCACCTAATGTTCAGTGAGAACACCAAAAGACTCTTCAGCTTTGGATAAGGATCTAATTCATCACACATTTACATTGTCTCTGTCTCTGATTGACAGTGTCCTGACGTTCCGGGGTCTTCCAGAGGAAATACTGAGCAAGCTGGCTGATGTCCTTGAGGAGGTACGGAAATCTTCCTGATCCTTAAGCAAACACAACTGTCATTAAATCTAAGCAATTACATCTCTGTGCATTGCAAGCACCACTAGCTGTGGTTTATTCGCTTGTCGTTTTATTTAGATACGCTTGATGTAAAAAATTGATGTTTTTTTTTTTACGATTTGGAACAAGGTTGACTTTGCTTTACAAACCTTCTTATTTCATTCATTCAAGTGAACAGAATGCAGCATATCACATTATTTTAATATAGTATGATCTTTTGGACACCTTTTTTAGCAACTTTTAGCGAGTGATTTCTGTTTATGTTAGTAAAGTCACTGTCTCAACAGTATAGTTTCTTCACAAGTTGCTTTGTTTAGAAGCTGTGTAATTTCCTTTTTATATATATATATAAAAAAACTAATAATTCTTCTTAGGATGGAGCATACAGTGAAAAGTTGAAAGTTAGTCATTGGTAATACATCTACTTAATATAATGAAATATTTTACTGTTGCTTGCCAGTGTAATTCCAGTATTATTTATATATTTTTATAGTATTAAAGTTCCCCTATTATGCCATCTTTAAGGTTCCTAATATTTTATAGGTTTACATGGATGCAAGTTCAAAAACAACTTTCATTTTCTCAAAATATGCATTTAATATCACTTCATTTTCCAATGATTTCGAAATGTTTCGTTTGAGGCAGTTCTAAGATTTAGTCTCTCTAAAACCCTCCTTTCCGTGAGCCGCAAAAAAAAAAAAAAAAAAAAGATTGGGGTTGTACTGCTGAGGTACAGTGGAAAAAAAAACTAAGATTTTTATCCACTGATTCTTTGCAATGTCATTCAAAAGTGAAAATAAAATTAATGAACATAATTTTTCATGCACTTTCAGCTGTCATATGCATTGAAAATGCCTTGTAATCGATAAAAATGCTTGCACAGTTTACTTTACTTCCGAACAAGTGCACACCCGAGTCCAAATTGCATTCATATTCACGCAAACTGCATCACAGTTCAAGTGCAATCGAACTCAGACCACCTCCTTCAGGTAGTCTCGGGTTCGGTACCCTGCTGCGCACCCATGTTCACATGAAAGCTTTCACACTAGCCAAACGTACCGAAATCTGACGTAAATCAGGTGCGCACCAAATGTGCTTGTGTGAAAGTGCTCCTAGAAAGCTGTTGCTTGCTGATGTTTTTATTTCCGTCAAAATACCTAGCTACTTTTAAATGACCATCATTGCCAATCAAACTAGTAGTCCCACTCTAATCTCACATCATTGGTTGAGCTAGAGGTTCAGAAGATGTTTTACTAAAAGTACCAGAGTTACATAGTCTTTGCGCACAAGGATAAAGTATAAAGTAAAATCCAAACTTTAAGAATACACCAGTCAAGAAAGTGTAACTGTATTTATGCTGAAATATGTTGATTGACTTTTAAGCTGGGAAGAGTTAATAAAATCAGCAGATTCAGATCAGGGACTGTTTATCAGCAAGAAAAACTCACAACTCAAAAACAAACAAAAGCTCCTCGCTCATACCATCAATAATTTAGGGAGCATTTTTTGTCTTTTTTTGTCTTGAAGTGAATGCATGTGTTTCAGTAAATTGTAGTGGGATGAATCATAGAGTTGTTTATATTCTATCTTTCTTTGTATAAGATGGAGAATAACCCGTTCTCAGTCTGCAAATAAGGTCCACATTGCACAAAACATCAAAAGAGAAAAATCAATGATTTTATCCAAGAATAGCATGAGTAGATGTGCTGTAGACATTGTGAATATCTTAGTCGTCAGTCAGTCTTCACAGACATTAAGGTCCACATCTTCATTAGAATATGACATTTATCACTGGGAAGTGAGTGATGGAGACTCATAGCTCCTTGTGTTTAAGGGTGAAAAGTTGTTGTTTTCCATTCTTTGTGAATTTGTTAATAATCTTGCAGTGGCTGTGGTCCTCTTTTGTAATAAAACATGATCCACAGCTTCATAACAATAACACACAAAAAACAAAAATCGGTTTGGTTCTTATTATTAATTACATTTATGTTTAATATGTCTATGAGAGTATTTAACGGCACTGTGAGCTCTGTGCCATTAAACTGACTCACCTATCAATCCTCATCTCTAAATGAATATTAAAATTAAGGTCAAACTCATTCCACTTCTTTTTTTTTTTTTTGGTGATGTGATTAAATGTTATTAATTTTCAGAGAGCAGAGGGAGTCTCTTCAGCCAATAAATAAGATTAAAATGTGCTGAAGCTTTTTGAACTTAAATGCTAATTTTGCATTTCTAATTTTCTAGTTCTAGTGAATGAAAGTCTGGACACATGGATGGAATCTGTCCTTCCGTTATCATAGATGTGGTCACTTATGATGCTTTCCCACTGTATGGTATGACTCGGTACGGTTCAATTTTGGGGGGTTTTCTACTGCGTACAGTACCTGGTACTGAAGACTGAAGGTCTGTAATGTATGGCAGCTTTCATTGGCCGAGGCTCGCCCATGAGGCCGTTTGACCAATATGTCAAACAACCAATTGCAATTTGTTTCATTCATCGTCACGTTTTGAGCGAGCAGCAACCTCCCGCTCTCTCTCGTGAAGCCAACAAGGAAGTGACTAAAACTGTAAGTCATCGACTGGCCGCTTGAGGCTGTCTGCAGAAGGGAGTCAGTCCCATAGACTCCCCATGTTAAAATGCCCAACTTTACAGCAGAAGAAAACATGTTTACAGCCTGGTTCAAAAAAAGATATTGGTCTATATAGCTAATTTTACCCTTCATGACAACTGGGGGGGGGGGGGGTTGAGGTGAACGGTATCTTTGTTTCCAGGTGACACGCACGTCTCCCGGAAATCCTGTAGAATTCAACCAATCTGATGACGACTTCGAAACTCCTGAAGTGTTTCCACTTTTGTGTTCCATATGCATCAGACGTTTAGCCAACAGTCCTCGGGCTTGACGCCTGAGGCTGAGACTAGCAGAGGACTGGATCCACCAAGAGCTTGATGGGGCAACACGGAATGAAAAAGTTGCAACAATTATGACATGTGAATAATCCCGCCCACTCTAAAGCGGTACAAAACTGCAGCGGAAATGCAAACCAACTCGAGCCGTGCAGTACCGTACTGAGCCGTACTGAGCCGAGGCGTACCACGCAGTGGAAAAGCACCATTAGATTTGATACTACTCTTCCATTAATTGCTCATATACAGTGTTTATTTAGGGTCCAGATATATCTGAATCTTAACATTACTGAATATTCACACTGACTTGAGTGCTTTCCATTAGGGAGTACTCACTTTTACAGTCTTGCTACAACAGCACTTAAAAGCAATTTTGAATGTATGCACACTTAAAATGTATGGACATCAAACCAAGTTGCATTTATTTAAAATAAAGACAGGATTTTTGCTATGTTACATTTACTTGACTTTATTGAACATTAATTGATTTTTTTTTATTTATTTTTTTATTAAATATCTAAATACTATAAATGTTTATCATGAACAAAAAACCTATCCTAGGGACAGTTAAGAGCTTTTAGCATTGTGAAATCTGTCACTGTGAAATATGAAAAAAAAAGTACTTTTTTTTATACATTTATGATCATTCTCTGGATAATAAATGAAAGCAGGCGTGTATATGGGTGTTTGGTTGGAGGTCAGATTCTAGGTGATTTTAGAACAGTTTGCTTGTGTCAGAGTCTTTGTGAGCTTCAGTTTCCTATCTGCTGGTCATATCTGATTTCAGACCGATGTGTCTGGAGGTCAAGGTCTTAGATAACACACTGAGGGTCAGAGATGTTGTGCTGCCTCTTTTCCGCTTAGAAATCTGCTAGACCTTCATACCCTCGTTGTAGGAAGTGCCACCTGTATTTTTCTTCATCCTCTTTTTCCATATAATCCTCACGTCCTCTAACCAATTTTCTCTCTCTTATAGACCCACTATGAAGATGGTGACTACATAATTCGCCAGGGGGCAAGAGGAGACACATTCTTCATTATCAGTAAAGGAAAGGTAAGTCTATTTCAGAGGAAAGTGCAAGCTGTGATGCTGTGAAGATGATCCCATGCTAATATCTCTACCTCTTGTTCTCACCGCCGTCCAGGTGACAATGACTCGAGAGGACTGTCCGGGTCAGGAGCCCGTTTACTTGCGTTCTATGGGGAAAGGAGACTCCTTTGGGGAAAAAGCCCTACAAGGGTGAGATTGTCCTCTACAATACTGTCAAAGTTTGATTAATAGCAGATTTAAACTCCAGACAGGATATTTGGAGAGACACCCGGGTGGGTTTCTCATTAGGTGAATCGTTTTTGCCCCCAAATCAAGAGAATATACACACATTCATATATTAGTGCTGTCAAAATTATCTTGTTGCAGGTGATTGATTTTTTTTTTCTTCAGTTTAACGCTTAAAATTATTTTACGCAATTAACACAGAACTAGGGTTGGCCACCCCACTCACAACTGCTGCTTCTGTCTCTTTTTTCTTGACAAGAATTGCATTTATTTAGACACAGAACGTCTTTATGACCACATCATATGGGAGACTTTCAGATGTGCAATTCAACTTCGCCTGAGTGCCAGGCACTGGTAAAAACAAGCGAGGAAAAGTTACAGGTGACAAGGGAGCTTTAGTAGAACAACAGTGAACCGTGGTCAGGCCAGATGTCAGTAAATGGGATTTTTCCTGTCCTGTCAGCCCGTATACTGTGCTCATAGCACGTGCTCTTTAATTGCATACACAAATGCTGCTGTGCACACTGTAGCCTGTATTATTTTATATCAAAGTGCAAAAGAAACTACAAGCTTGCAGTGTAGTAGTTGTGTTGTCAGTTAAGTCATTAAGTTACCAAAGGGCAATTAAAATTGAATTGTTGAATGGCTATAGTTAATGGTTAAATATTAGGCAAGAGAAAAACGTTTTCATAGAGACATCAGTAGTATTGATATCAGTGATGCTTGCCTTCAGTCATAAAAAAGATGCTATTAAAGAAATATTAATAGTATAGTGTCTTTATGTTGTTTCTACTATTAATTTGAAGATTGAATGTGAAATTATTGAAATATAGAATGTATATTTAACTTTTATGTTAGTTAGGATTGTGCTTAATTTCAGAAAAAAAAATGTGTATTATTTATTTTTTTATCTATATATATATATATATATATATATATATATATATATATATATATATATATATATATATTTTTTTTTTTTTTTTTTAACCTCATCGTCTGCCCTTAAAACACTTGCAATATATGTAAGTATATATATATATATATATATATATAAAATCATGCGGTGAAATGTAACCACTTTGTGTGAGATTCACCGTTAGTTTTTTAAGGATGTGGTGCCATCTTGTGGCCGCTGACAAAAGCGCTCTTGGAATTGTAAAAATCTTGAAATCCTAAACCGTTTACAGTGGCTGTGCTCGCATAGCAAAAACATCACATTACAGTCACACAATCTAAAATAATTGTTCACTCACGCTCTCTTACGACTGAGTAAAAAATTAAAAGAGATTTGCCCAGGATTTTTCTTTTTTTTTTTAAACACAAACTTGTAGGAGTTTATTTTGGGTACAATCTTTACAGAACATCAAAAACTCTATGACTATGACCAGTTACACATGGATCAGAATCAACAATACAGGAACATGTTAAAATAACTTCAATCAGAGTTGCAGTTCAAGGCTTAAGAGACAAAAGTACACGAGGAAAGAATAGGATTAATTATCAAATAAGAATTTGAACCAGTCAGACATCATCAATTTTTCTATTCTATTCTATTCTATTCTATTCTATTCTTCTTTAACATGCTTAAAAGAAAGGTTCACAAAAATAATGAAGTCTCAGTCATTATTTACTCACCCTGGTGCTTTTGTGGTAAATATCCCAGGCTAGATGACTGTCAGAATGAGAGTTGACAGAACTTGCTTCGAACAAAACAAAGTTTTGGTCCAGAGATATTCACTGTATACTTTTGTCAACTTTTTCTATGCATTGTGTTAAGTGTAGTTTTTTTGTAAATTTGATTTCTCTAAATGGTGTGCTTGTGTGTTTTTCCTGGAGTGAACTGCTGTGCTGATACGGTTTTAAGAATTTGCACACGGTCGTGCACAACACAGCCAACAGCCAAGAGGTTCTCTAAATAATATAATCATTTTTATTTTTAATTGACCAAATCCTATCACATGCCCTCAGAACATTTGACAAATACAGCACAAGTCACATGGGCTCATTCTGTGTTACTTTTGCAACTCTTTCTTTAAATTTGAAGTTAATAATTATTGACTGCCATTATATGAGTTTTTTTTTTTTTTACAGGTTTTTATTTATTTATTTTTATTTTTTGTGGTCTAAAATAATAAGGACATTAAAACAACAACAGGGTAAATTAATAATGACTTGATTTTCATTTTGGGGTGAACTATCGTTATTCTTTTCCATTCTAATCTAATCATGCTTATCGTGTTTTATTCAGCTGTGCTTTATTCTTTTCTATTCTATTCTTTTCCTGTAGTGGTGTCTGGTTTAAGGGGACTGTTTACCCTGATTATAATCCTGCGTTTGGTTGTGTTACTAGGAAACCGTGATCCTGAGAGCGTGTTGATGTGCTCCGCTGTGTATCAGGTATCTTCTGATGAAATGTGAAATAGTGAAATATAGGCCAGAACATTGTACACGGTCAGTCCGATCCCTCAAGAGATAAATTAAATGTGTCCTTGTGTACGGCAGAAACATTGTGGTTGGCTTGAGCTTCACAGAGACCATTAACAGTGTCCAGAACTTGATAGGAGAATCTGTTGATGGCTGGATTAAATTCATGCCTGTGTGTATATGCATACTGAAGCATTTGACACCTGATTGGTTCACAGACACGTTTGGCAGCGCTGATAGTGTCAGGTTTTCTTGCTGTTTCCTCAAGCAGGTGAATGTGTCCCATTAATAGCACACTGACCCATACACAATACAATCAATGGGATGGTTCGCCCAAAAATTAAAATTGTGTCGTTATTTAAACTCTCATGACAATCCAAACCCATATGACTTCTCATAAAATAGTGTTAATTTATTTTACAAAAACCATGATGAAAAATATTTGTTGACAACTTTTTTTTCCATGACCAAGATGAGACTGCACCTACATCATTACACACTAACTGTGACTATATCAAGATGCAATACAGTGCTGAAAAAAGTTTAAAATATCAAAACTCTATATCCAAAATATCTATATTTTCTCCAATAAAAAGAGAAAGAATATATACTTCCACAAGTTTTGATATTCAGGCTGCCAGTCAAGTACCGTATTTTCCGGACTATAAGTCGCACTTTTTTTCATAGTTTGGCTGGTCCTGCGACTTATAGTCAGGTTCGACTTATTTATAAAAATTAATTTGACATGAACCAAGAGAAATTAACTAACAGAAAACATTACCGTCTACAGCCACCAGAGGGCGCTCTATGCTGCTCAGTCCTCCTGTAGTCTACACTGAAGACATAGCGCCCTCTCGCGGCTGTAGTGGGTAATGTTTTCTCTTGGTTCTTGGTTCTAAATAAATGTGACTTATAGTCCGGTGCGACTTATATATGTTTTTTTCCTCGTCATGACGCATTTTTGGACTGATGCGACTTATACTCAGGTGCGACTTATAGTCCGAAAAATATGGTAAAAAAATACACACACACACACATATATATATATATATATATATATATTGTATTTTTTTTTTCCGTATTTTTCGACTATAAGTCACACCTGAGTATAAGTCACATCAGTCCAAACAACGTCATGACGAGGAAAAAACATATATAAGTCGCACCGGACTATAAGTCGCATTTATTTAGACCCAAGAACCAAGAGAAAACATTACCATGGATCCACAATACTCCGGGTTTTTTTCTTCAAAAAAAAGTATTTTGTTGTTGTTTTAATGGAAAAACATGAATATAATTTGGAATTATTATTTAATATTAACAATTTCACTAGTTTCTGAGAGAAGCTTTTGTGTTTAACCAGTTTTCACAATGTTGAGTATTAATTGATATGGCAATTTTGGAAACTAGATTATAAAATAAGTGAATAAAAGTTATCATTTTATTTATATGCGCCTATAGGTGAAAGTGATAACAATAATTCTGATAACATTTTTCAGATGACAACATTTACGATCAGTAATTATGGTTGTAACTGAGCAAAATAATTGCGATTATCAGTTTAACCATTAAGCAGCCTGACTAATAGTTTTCTAGAAATAGATTAAAAAAAAAAAAAAAACACGGCACTGGTTGACTAAACTTGTCAAAGACTAAAAAAAGACATTTAACACAGGACTAAAAGTACATTGAAAAACAACTGATATCATAAAACACAAAAAGAGAAGTTTAGCATTATGTCCACACATTTTCACTTTTTCTTTTCCATTCATGAAACATAAAGAGGTCTCAGGACAATCTGGCTCCATAAAATCATTCTGTAAGTGTTAATATAAATATTACATTCTGCAAAAATATATTTTGTGTTCCACTGAAGAATGAAATTCATATGGGTATAGAACGTCACTGAAGGTGAGTAAATGATGACAGATTTTCCTCCTTTCTTCTGTCTCTCTTTGTTATAATGTAATATTGTGGAGCAGCTGTGACCTTTGCAGTAGCGTTATTGTGTATTTGTGCTGTGACAGCTTTAGAGCTGATGTGTTGTGAAGAATTGTCACCTCTGCAAGTACGGTACAAGTGTGTTTCGCTGGAAATGGATCTGGCCGTGTGTGTGTGTGTGGTGTCTGGCAGTATTTGCAGTTGGACACAGAAGCAGATGCTACGCATACATGTATGTTTGGGTGTGCGTTTATCATTTAGTGTCCAGCCCTTTTCATTTACAGACAGTCGTGTGAGAGCTCTTTCTCTGGATATAACTGCCAGCGATGGGACAGATGTCAGAGAGTGAATGTTTTAGTGTAAATAGAAGTGTACTGTACTGTAGTAGTATATGTGTGCGTATAGCTGAGCTCAGGTCAGACGGTAAGTGAACATGCAAAGCTTCATGGGGTCAGAGTGGGATACAGACTCTGATGACTCTGACCACAGTGACAGTGAGGAAGAGGACGATCAGCAAACTCTGAGGCACGCTTAATTCTTAAATCAGTGTTGGAACTTCTAAATATTGATATTTTTACATTTAAGTAAATTATTTGACTCATGATTTTCAGTCAAAATAAATGTACATTTTGATCTACAGGTTTTGTGGACTTACATAAATTGTTCATATAGACAGAAGTTGAAGCACGGCATTAAAGAAGCTCAAATAATTAAAGGTTTTGATAATTGTTAAGTTTATTATCTGTTTTATTTTATTACTATATAGAATATTTTTTATATCTGTAATTGTAATATTATTATGAATTTTTAATTATTTATATTTAGGATACTTATAATTCATTTCGATAGCTAATAATATATACATTTATCTATATGATCTATAGTTATATATAATTATTTTAATAGTATTATAATTTTTATCACATATAAATAGTTATATATAAAATTAAAATTGTATATATTTATATATAATAATAATAATAATATATAAATAATTAAAATATATTATTTAAAATTATATTTTACATTATACAATTTTTCTAATCATTTTAATTGATATGTATAATTATTATTTTTAATAACTAGTAGTAATATATCTGTTTATGTATACATCGGTATATTTTGAATGTATCAGAACATTATAAGATGATGTTTTTCTGTGCGTTTGTGTCTTTTGAACAGGGAGGATATCAGAACAGCTAACGTCATCGCAGCAGAGTCTGTCACCTGCCTTGTGATCGACAGAGAGTGAGTATATGTTAGGTACTGTATATCCTGTGGCATTAGTTTCCCTTATATACACTCCTTAAAACATCACAAGTGTCATTGACATTCCAGCAGAAGTAATTCAGCCCAGGTTTTCCAGTTCGTTGAACATCTGTGGATTTTACACTGATCTTTCTATGTGTATGTGTGTGTGGAACACAGAATCTGTGGGTTTGAAGTGCTTATCTGCTCCCTTATAGAACTCAATAAATCAAGCTCAACCTAAATAGCTAAAGTGTCACGTGTGTCAATAAGCTGGAAAGACTGAGACAGAGAGAGAAGCACATGTTCCCTCCGGCAGGGAAAACTCTCTTTCCTCTTTGACTGAGACTCAAACCATCAGCCATCTGTGTCACAGCTGATTATGGTACATTTCAATGAGATGGATTTCATGTAGATATAAAACTTTGAATATACATGAGTACTGACTTTCTAAATTGAGAAAGAGACGGGATTGAGGGATAGATCTTCAACTTTTTTTCAAATACAAACTTTTGAACAGTATAGTGTATTTGTCATAAAGATGAAGTCTTTCTAACAATGTTGTTTGTACCATTCTTTTAGCTCGTACAAACATCTGATTGGAGGTCTGGAAGATGTATCCAACAAAGGCAGTGAAGACGCAGAGGCAAAAGCAAAGTAGGTTAAATCATCTTTGAACACATTTCATTATTCGAGTGAATTTACCCCCTGGTCTAGTTAGTGATGTCACATCGACATCGGTTTATGTAGAATGTATTGCATAGAAATACTGCTACTTTATTCTGTTGGCATTTCTAAATGTGAACCAGGTTTATCAGTTGGTATCTGAAAAGAAGTTCCCAAGCTGTTACAGTAAACACTTTTAAAGGGGTCAGTGCTACATTTTTTTTTTTTTTTTTTTTTTTTTTTTTGTGTGTGTATTTGGTGAAATGCAATGTGTTTGTGGTTAAAGGTTCATAAAACACATTATTTTCCACATACTATACATTATTGTTTCTCCTCTATGCCCGCCTTTCTGAAACACGTCGTTTTTTTACAAAGCTCATCATTCTGAAAAGCGAGGTGTGCTCTGATTGGCCAGCTATCCAGTGTTTTGTGATTGGCTAATTACCCCAAGCATGTGACGGTAATGTTACGACGCGATGAGATGAGACAAAACCAATAAAACCCATTACAAACTAGGCATTTTTTTTGCATCCAGTGGAGACATAATAATGGATTATAATGACTTATATTTTCTTTTTACGTGTTGCATTGCATATCGCATATAACCATGTCTGCATTTGTGATTGGAGGAACGACAAAAAAAACAAGCTCTACTCTACACTGCCCAAAACTCAAGTTTGAATCATCAGTGGCAAATTCTTTAAATATGAAAACATACTTACAGACTGTGAGTCAGAACAGCTGGCATTGTAGGTTCAGGAAACAGTCCTCCGTAAATGCGTTGAATACACACAAATATTTGGGTTGAACTGTTCTGGAACAGTGTTGTAAAAACAACTTAACCGCTGATTTCTAGATGTGTCCCCTTTTGGAAGACCAAACAAAGTTTCACTTTCACAACGAAACACAGCGTCTACACAACATGGCGACTGCAGCAATAATACTACAGAGAAAATAAAAGTTAGCCTTCTTTATTTGCGGAACATTTGGGCGGTATTATGCAAATCTTGTGTTTAAACGAGGCGTTTCAGGAAGGTGTGGATGAATCTTAACTTTTAAATAAACGAATTCTTTGGATTTGAGACTTTAGTCTTTGCAACTTTAGGGATCGTATATATTCACGAACAGCTTGTAACACTCCAAAGAGAAAAGAAAACTTGAAATCGCATCATATGGCCCCTTTAAGGAAGCTCTATACTGTATTTGCCAGTTTGTTGAAGACAGTTTCTGAAAGATTCAGTTCAGCTCAGTTTCATTTGAGACATAAAGCAGGGTTATGCTACCATTCAGAAGTTTGTGCTCCATAAAATAGTTTAATGTTTTTGAAAGAAGTATCTTATGCTTACCAAGGCTGTACTTATTTGGACGAAAATACAGTAAAAAAAATAAAAATAATTTCCGTCAGAAATCATTCTAATATGCTGCACAAGAAACATTTGCTATTATCAATGTTGTCAATGTTTTTCAGGATTCTTTTTTGAACAGGAAGTTTTAAAGAATGTCATCTAAGTTAAGTTATGCTTTATTGTCCTTTACAGGAAATTTGTCTTGAACTCAAAAGCTGCAATAGTACACAGCAACCACACACAATAACAACAGCAACATTATTACATTACATTTAGTCATTTAGCAGATGCTTTTATCCAAAGCGACTTACAAAGGAGGACAATGGAAGCAATCTAAATCAACAAAAGAGTAAGGCTGTATTACCTCATTAAGACAACTTACTTTTGAAAATCCTAATATATACGGTATAAATGAATTCTTGTAATGTTTACTTCTACGTAATGGAACTCTTTAAATGCTTTTTTAATAGAAACATTTTTTTAATTTTTTATAGAAATCTTTTTGGGACAATTTGAATTTCTTTACTGTAATTTTTGAATCAATCAATCGAATGTATCCTTGCATAATGAAAGCATTCCTTTAAGCAAAAAAAACAAAAAAAAACTGTATATGTCTGATTTCAGATTTAGCTTCATCCAGATATTGCATAAAACATGAAAGGTGGTTGGTCTCTTTTATATGAGGTTTCAACCTCTTTAAGTTGGTGAAATACAGAAGTATGGCAACAATTACAATGCAGTTGTCAAAGGGCAGCTCAAGGATGTTTGCTGTAACTCTAGAACTGTAAAGCAGAAAAGTCTGTGCTAGCATGCAGAATACATGTTAAGAACCAGCAACTGTTCATGATCAGAAGAAACATGATGAGAAAGCGATGCAATCATTGTGCGGCGATGAGAAAATAATCCGCTCAGAGAAATGTGAAACCTTATCACATTTCACAGAGAGAATATGTGGCCCTCAAGAGAGAAAAAAGGATTCTGGGATAGCTCAGAAACACATTTCCCACTTCAAAAATCCCTTATGTGTCATATCTGAACCCGAAATAGAAACTTTTCTTCCTCTTATCTGCTTATCCGCAATGTAAATGAGCTCTGATGAATAATGAAGAGGTGTCTGTAGCATGTGTGACTGTCATAGATTAAAGCTTATTAAGACACATCTACAGCTGTCATCTCCTGCACTGTGTCCCCTGTGATCTCGACTACAAACCTGTAAATAAATCTCCAGCTGCCATGCTGACAGATAGAGAGCGCTCTAATGAGACAAGTGCATTCACCTTTCCTTAAGGTTTAATTTCTGCATCATTCTGCAAGGCAGTGCAAAATACAGTAGATGCTGTCCATAAAGAATCCATAAAGCTCCATATTGCCATCTTGTGGTCAATCAAATGATCCCTGTATTTCACCTTTAATGAACTGGAGAAGCTGTGAGCCTGGAGCATCACACATGCTTAATCAGTGAATGCCTCACAAGTTTATATTTTAATCAAAGCAGTTTTAAAACTGATTTGGATGATTCCTCAGGCATAAAATATCAGTAGATTGTCCAGCAGAAATGTGAAGTTTTTATCAGCATGCATGGGCCCAGAAAAGGCTGGAAGCTAGAACCAGTGTCACAAATTTCACTTTCTTTCTCCACCATGGTCACCCACACATGCCTGCTTTCTTCTTGAGAGTTTAAATCTCAGTTATGTTTAGGTTAATTTACTTGCATTTGAAAGCAGGGGATGTTTTCAGATGGCTGAAAGCGTGTTTAAAAAGTCAACATACAGTCCAAATGTATTAAAGTGTATTCAAATATATTATTTTATTTAATATTATTAAGTATTATTTAAAAAAATATTTGCCATATTTTGTATTAGATTTTTAATGGGTCTATATGACACTCTTGCTGTAGAATCTGCAAGCTCATTTACCATCTCCAGCTTTCAGCTGAGGAATGAATTTCTGTTTATAGCCTTAGTGAGGTTTTATCCATGCCTCTTTCCAAAACTGCACTCTTGTTTGTGCATTTTCTATTCCTGCAGAACATCTCAGCACTGCACACCTCTGACCCTGCCAGCCTAATAACTGATTATGTGAGATGGACTGAATAATAACTGAAGCACGCTTGTGAACCCTTGGCAGAGTGCATGGAAAATCGTAAACTCTGTGTGACAGTGCAAAGCAGTTTTTTGCCAAGCTAAATGGCAGCTCAATCGTGTCATTGGCCATGACTCAAGCGACGGGATTTGATTGGCCAGTTCTGCATCATGGGCTCTTATAAGCACTCTGACTGAAAAAAATCTGACTACTGTACTGTATATCACAGAATTTAATTTTCAGTTACAGAATCCTTATGTCATTTTGATCTCTAATGGATCTTCAGTATGATTGCAAATATTAGTGGTGAACATAAACTTAATTTGCTAATGTTAACTGATGCAAACTCATTTATCTTTATAGTCAAAAAGCTGTTGGTTGCATTCAAAATAAAACTGATCTTATAGAAACCTCTGCTTTGAAACATGGGTCAGACTCATAATCTTAAAAATCTTGATCTTAACGATCTACATTAATTCTTAAAGTTAGGCATGATTTATTTAATAATCATGTATGAATTTACTACACAATATTACTGTGTATAACAATGTTCCCCCAAAATTTCTTAGCCTATTTTTGGCGTTATACACAACATACATAAATAAATAAATAAATAATAATTGTCCTTCATGACAAATAGTATATAATAATTATAATAATAACAGGCTAGTGAAGGAAAGGTAACTAACAAGTGATTGTTTAAAAAGCATCCCAGATGCACCTTTTGAAGCTTCAGAATATACAGATGCTGGTCATATAATTAGAATATCATCAAAAAGTTGATTTATTTCACTAATTCCATTCAAAAAGTTAAACTTGTATATTATATTCATTCATTACACACAGACTGATATATTTCAAATGTTTATTTCTCTTAATTTTGATAATTATAACTGACAAATAAGCAAAATCCCAAATTCAGTATCTCAGAAAATTAGAATATTGTGAAAAGATTCAATATTGAAGACACCTGGTGCCACACTCTTATCAACTAATTAACTCAAAACACCTGCAAAAGCCTTCAAATGGTCTCTCAGTGTAGTTCTGTAGGCTACACAATCATGGGGAAGACTGCTGACTTGACAGTTGTCCAAAAGATGACCATTGACACCTTGCACAAGGAGGGCAAGACACAAAAGGTCATTGCAAAAGAGGCTGGCTGTTCACAGAGCTCTGTGTCCAAGCACATTACTAGAGAGGCGAAGGGAAGGAAAAGATGTGGTAGAAAAAAAGTGTACAAGCAATACGGATAACCAGACCCTGGAGAGGATTGTGAATCAAAACCCATTCAAAAATGTGGGGGAGATTCACTTACCACTCAGCAGCAGTCCAGTCCTTTTTGAAGCGAGATGCTTCTGATGCTGTCTGTTGTTCAAGAGTGGTTTGACACAAGGAATGCGACAGCTGAAACCCATGTCTTGCATACGTCTGTGCGTAGTGGTTCTTGAAGCACTGACTCCAGCTGAAGTCCACTCTGTGAATCTCCCCCACATTTTTGAATGGGTTTTGTTTCTAGATCACAGAGCTGTGATCTAGACAAAAGGTGATGAAAATGACATGAGATTTGAGTTTTGATTTGCTTATCAAGATTCAGGTTGCCCCACTAGATAGAAAGAGGGAATAACTGTATGTTTTTTTTTCATTCATCCTTCACTCTTTTCTGCTTTTTGAAATGTAGATACGAGGCAGAGAACGCATTCTACTCCAACCTAAACCTGTCTGACTTCAACATCATTGATACTCTTGG
>NC_039255.1:4866286-4912568 GCF_003368295.1 Carassius auratus
CGGATTCAAAGTGATTAATGCATTAAGACTCTGGATTTATACTACACATGCAATGGTTTTTGAATCTCTTTTTCCTCTTTATTTTTCAGTCCTCCTTTTTCAGGACCAGATCCAATGAAAACGTACAACATCATTCTTAGAGGCATCGACATGATAGAATTCCCCAAAAAAATTACTAAAAATGCTGCCAATCTCATCAAAAAGCTATGCAGGTATGTCCATCACTATAAAACCCAATGGCAGTCTATTAGCGGTTTTTGTTAATGCAGATATCTCTTTTTTTTTTTTTCTCAGAGACACACCGTCTGAAAGACTAGGAAACTTGAAAAATGGTGTCAAAGACATCCAGAAGCACAAGTGAGTTGAATATTCACTTTAAAACATGAACAATGAGCTGATGTAGTGCTGTGAATCATCTAATGTAATGAACGTGGTTGCAGATGGTTTGAAGGGTTTAACTGGGACGGATTGAGGAAGGGGACACTGATGCCCCCCATCATCCCTAATGTAAGTGCTTATACTTATGCAAGGCAGATTTTACACTAATGTTAGGCCAGAAATATACTCTATGCAATTGCTGGATGTGTTTTTATTCAGATGAGACTTTCAGAAGCATTTAAAAAAGACCAACCCAGACCTTTGTATGATAGTGTTTAGGCCACATGATAACAGGTTCTCTTTGTTTTTTGGTGCGCATGCAGGTAACATCATCTACGGACACTAGTAACTTTGACAGCTTTCCAGAGGACAACGAAGACCCGCCACCTGATGATAACTCAGGCTGGGACACAGACTTCTAAACAGGCCTAAACACCCACACACACACACACACACAACACTGCTCACATGGGATGTCTGCCTGGGATAGAGATGCTGCACTGCAGATTGGACTGGAGGAGAAATGTGGAAAGAAGCAGAAAGAGACATGAAAAGACGAAACCTGAATCTCTTGTGTGAGCATGTGTCTGTGTGCGTGTTCACCTCTGACCCATGATAATCACCTTTACTGTGAGATGACTGAGGAGACAGTCCACTTAGGGAAGAGCTTGTGACCTCAGTGATTTGTTCTTCTCCCTGATTGGCTGTGAACTCTTCATTCACCAATCCGTGTGCAGACTACTCTGAAGAAGACCGCACTGTATGTCGCAGGAGTCCAGACAGACCTGAATGTTGCTCTTTAAGTAATACTCGTTTGTTATAGCACATGTACATAATAGCATAGCATCACTACCCCGAAAAACTGACGAATTGCCGGCATTCCTGACATGTAACGGATTATCTGTCACATGCATCATAAAACATCAATCGGAAGACTCAGTTTCACCTTCTTCAAGCACACACAGACATCATAGACGCATCTTCTCGCCTCTCTTCACTGTTAATTTATTGTCCTGGCAGACGGCCATTATAGTTTATGATATTCTGAACCCAGTGCTGGTTTTCTCAAACTTCATCCCATGAAATGATGTGCCTCAAATTCATAGCTACATTAATAGTGTACTGTATTTATTGTCTCAGATTTATAAGAATTAGGAGATAAGTTCTGACCACTGTGAACAGCCGGATTTTAAACAGGAACAGGTACGGATGTGGGATTGGTTTTTCCTTCTATGGCCATTTCTTAAAACCAACTTATTCAAATGCAAGTACAACATAATCCTGATTTCTTGAGAAATTCAGCCATATCAGATCAACAATATTAGTGCCTTAAATCAACGGCATTCTGCGATGCTCCTCAAGCTGCATGTCTCCTCAGCCTGCTGCTGTCCATCAGATGCTCTGTCTGTCTAGGGTTTTTTTTTTTTTTTTTTTACACAATAAAGCAACTGTTTTAGACACTCCCTTGTGTCCTCACATAATCTTCCACTGTCTTTGACTGAAATGTTTGAAATGTGAAAAGGTTTTATTATTATTATTATTATTCCAAAATTCCCATTCTGTCCTGTTTATTCACCCTCATGAAGTCTCTTCTTGTGTTCTAAAAATAATTTTTGAAAGGTGTCTTAACCTCACCAACACTGCATTTATTTAATTAAAAATAGAATTTATTATATTTTAAAATGTTATTTATTTCTGTGATTCAAAGCTGAATGTTCAGCAGCCAGTACTTTAGTCTTAAGTGTCACGTGATCCTTCTGAAATCATTCTAATATGCTGATTTGCTGCTCAAAAACATTATTATTATTATTATTATTTTTAATTCATATATTTATTTGAAGCTTGACAGTACATGGTCTTTCTTTATATAGAAAAGCATGATCAGGGCATTTTTTTCAAATTTCATCTTTGCATAAATCCTGAGGGTGAGTAACAGATATTTTAAGGGCATGAAGCTGCTGGGTCTTTCAGATGTGATCTTACAGCTGTGAAATATGAAAGCCTTCAAGTGGCAAAGCAATTTATATTGATCACATTTAGATACTTCATTCTCTATCTATCTATCTATCTATCTATCTATCTATCTATCTATCTATCTATCTATCTATCTATCTATCTATCTATCTATCTATCTATCTATCTATCTATCTATTCTTCACTGTTTAACAACTGTCCTAATCTTATAAGTTTACAAAATATTTATTTCTCCAATAAATACTATTCTTTTGAACTCTATATTCATCAAATGATCCTGAAAAAAAAACGTATCACTGTTTCCACAAAAATCTCAAAACACAAACCTCAAAAACAACACCGAAATGGGTCACTGAGCTCAAAACCAAGCTTCTACTATAGCCATTCCAGTCCTCTGACCTGAACCCTACAGAAAATGAGAGGAGTGAACTGAAGAGGAGAAGCTGGGAATCTGAAGGGTCTGGAGTGATTCTGGATGAAGGAATGGTCTCTGATCTCTTGTCAGGTGTTCTCTAACCTCATCAGGCATTATAGGAGACAGTTTTGAGCTGTTAAACTGGCAAATGAAGGTTTAGAAAATAATTCAATAAAAGGATGTCCTTAATTGTGGCCAGTGTGTATTAGAGAAAATCTTTTATTTTATAAGGATATTTCCCCCCATTTTAAATTCTTATTATCCAATGAAAGGATACATTTTTTGAATTCTTCAAATAAAACATCAAAAGGATTAACAATGCAGATTAATTTTCACAGCCTTATTTGATCATATTTGCCAAAGGTGCCAATATTTGTGGGCATGACTGTATATTAAAGGGGGGGTGAAATGCTATTTCATGCATACTGAGTTTTTTACACTGTTAAAGAGTTGGATTCCCATGCTAAACATGGACAAAGTTTCAAAAATTAAGTTGTACGTTTGAAGGAGTATTTTTGTTCCAAAAATACTCCTTCCGGTTTGTCACAAGTTTCGGAAAGTTTTTTTTATCAATAAAACCTCATGATCTGTAGGGGGCAGCAATTCACCTTTCAATTTCACAAAAACGCCAGCAAAACCCAAGATTCACGTGAAGAGCACTGTCAATTATAACATTCACCAACTCAAGGTCAATGTCAGTTTTATGAAATTTTGAAAAAGACCTAATTGAATATAGTTACACTTTTGTGTTCGTTTTTAATATATATGCAATATCTAATCACTCAACTAACCCCTTAAGGAAGAAATTGTTAAAACTAACGTGATTTAATACAAATACAGCTGAAAAAAACGAACAGCATGAAGATTTTAAAATGTAATATTCATATCAGAAAAGTATGATTATGGTGTTTCCATAATGTATTCGACACCACAATCTTTTCGTTTAGAAAATTGCCTATAAATAATTAGGCCAATGTAGTCAGTGGAGTTTTTATTCAACTTTAATTTCTTTCAGTTAATTTTTTTTAAACTGAAACTACCTCCATTTGCATTTCTATACTTTTTATGAATTTATAATTCTGCCCATAGTTCAACAACAAGTACCATGCTACTAATGCACTTAATATAGGCCTAATCTTTGTGAATCCTGAACTCTGTTAAACTCCGTTTGGCCACAGAAGATGCACTTTATTTAATTAAAGAGGAAGATATGTTGTTATTGCAGTGAGTTAGATAAACGCATGAAGCATTAACGTGCATATTATCTTTATGTGCTGACAGAAAAATGATCAGGTTTAAGCTCTAAAGCTAGTTACCAGAGAGGTCTGCTGACAGGTACTGTCGTGTATAATGATATCCCTTAAATTCCACTTTAAGCACTTTAAGTTGTCAGTCTGTTTGTGAGGGGGCGCAACGGTAATTACGCACAAGTATTGCGAAAGAGGTATCACGACTCTCTATGATAACGAGGGCGCGGCTTCTGAATATTCATTAGGTTACGCAATAGAACTGTACGCAGCACAGCCTGCGGAGCTTAATTAATATTCATGAGTCGGGGATGCTGCGCGCCTCAGAAGAACTATTCCCATCGTTTGCGCAGACTGAGTTCATCCAGCCTGTCTGCGCAGGCGATGAGAGGGGCGGTGGAGAGCGTGTTTGATGCGCTCGTACAGTCTTCTAAAAGGGGCGGGAATATACAAACAGTCCCGCATGTATAAAACTCTTGGAGACACATGAAGTGCTGTGGAGTTTGGACATTACGCGTGACAGACTGCCGGAGAAGACCATGCGGAACATGCTCTCACTGCTCACAGTTGTGCCCGTTTATCTCGCGGTTTGGGGAGGAATCACTGCAGATGCTCAAGTTGGACCTGTGTTACGGAACTCCATCCGGCATCTGCCTGCAGCATCCAGTCCGAGTGACGCAGTGAGCGCGAGCCCGCGCGTGACCGGCGCCGCAGACAGCCACGCTCCGGCGGTACGTGCTCACGGGATGCTCAAACGCACAGAGGATTAAAAAAAAAAAAAAAAAGGACTCCATTTGAGATTATTTTTAAGGGTTTTCATTACATAAAACGTATTTATTTTTAATATTGCTTTTAAAAGGAGCCGTTTAAATAAAGTTTCCCATGATTATTTCCTCTTTCACAGTCTCCGCACTGCGCCGCTGATGATGAGTGCAGGCTCGGTGAGTTCTGTAACGGCTCTCGCGGAGTTTGTCTCTCGTGCCGCAAGCGGAGGAAGCGCTGCGCTCGTGATGGCATGTGCTGCGCTGGAAACCGATGCATCAATGGTACAAACCAGAGATCCTCTTATGTTTTCACTAGTTCGTTCAGTTATAGTTTGTATGAAGATTCATTTTCTCATTCATGTCTCTCTCAGGTGTGTGTCAACCTGCTGATACAGATGCTGTCGGCACGGTAGATGCCACTCAACCGCCTGGAAACACGGATGAGCCTAGTGTGACTGTAACACGTGGGCAGAACTTAACACATCCTAAAAGAACCCCCAGCCTATCGAAAGCCCAGCAGCCACTCAAAGGTGTCAAATCTGTCTCTTGTGCTTCATCTCACCTCCTTCTTCTTCTCTTCTCTTCTCCTCTCATTTTATCTCCTTCCTTCTAGTCTTTTCTCTTGTTTTTCTCCTTTCTTGTACTTGTTTTTTTGTCTCCACTAGCCTCTTCTCCTTTCTTGCTCTCATCATGTCTCCTCTCATCATATATTCCAAGCTCATCTACTTTCTTCTTCTGTTCTCTTCTGTTTTCTTCTGTTCCCCCTCATCTTTCCTTGAAAGATGCCTCTGCTCCTGTCTTCGTGTCTCATCTTTTCTCATCTCCTCTGTTTTGCCCATTATTTGTCTCATCTATTGAGCTGCCTTATAAAGGACTTTTGAAATCTTGTCTTATCTCATATTTCTTTCCTTTGTCTTTTCCTTTTTTCATCTAAGCTCACTTTTTCTCGTTTCATCTCATCTAGTCTCTCTTTTTAGTCTCCTGTTTTCCCCTCTCATCCTCTCTGTTCTGGTCTCTTCTCACCTCTTTTCTGAAATAAGATCCCTAATTGATCTGCTCAAGTCTTGATATCGCACAAATCTGGAGGATGCTGATCTGATTTCAAATCTTTTCTCGTCTCTGTCAGGTGGTGAGGGAGAGACATGTCTCAGGTCATTGGACTGTTTGAAAGGGCTCTGCTGCGCCCGACACTTCTGGTCACGGATCTGTAAGCCCGTGCTGACGGAAGGGCAGGTGTGTACACGTCACCGGCGGAAAGGAGCTCACAGTCTGGAGATCTTCCAGCGCTGCGACTGCGGCTCCGGACTGACCTGCCGAGGCCAGAGAGAGAAACCCGGAGCAGAAAGCCGAAACCTCCACACCTGCCAACCGCGCTGACCCCGCAAAACTGCTCTCTGCTCCACACACACCACATGCACACATGCAGACACACATGCAGTGGCGGAAAAGGAAAACTGATTCCAAGGAAGGATGCGCCAATAAAAGGACTGATCGTATTTCCTGGACGGATGCAGATAAACTGCACCGTAGGGATGTTTTTTATTGTACATTCTGCTATTTAAGACTTTATTCCCTGGGTCATCACAATAGGCAGATCGCTTTTGTTTCCCTTTATAAGGAACTTCTTATTGTTCTTGCAGTAAATTACTGTATTGTAAATACGTAGTCAGAAATTGCACTTAACACTGAGCATATGGATCCTGTAAAAGTAGCATTTTATGATTCAACACATCAATATTGATTTAGATGGTTATCAGTACTCTATTTTTAATTAAAGCAAACTGTAAAGATATTTGTGTGATTAAAATATATAAATGATATGATAACAACAATTAATGGACTTTTTATGATTTGTACTGCCCGCAACGGCAATCAAAAGAAACCACTTAGGAAGGTTTTTATAGTCAAATGACATGCACTGTTTGCTTTATTCAGCGGGTTATGCTTCCAGCATCATGTAGAACTTTGCCTTGAGAAAAAATATATTCTGTGTAGCAAAGTTGCTTTGGATAAAAACGTTTGCTAAAATAATAAATCTAAACGGTAATGTGAAGAATTGTCCTAATTCATTGTACAGAGCTCAAGTTGAAAACAATGCAAAACCATGGTTGCTCATTTTTAACTTGTATTCTAGTTTCTAAAAATATACAAGTAGAGCACTTAAAATAGAAGTCTTCATAACTTCATAAATTTCAATGCGTTTTTTATTTCATCTTGCATTCCAGTTTGTAAAAACAAACAAAGACAAGATGTGCACTTAAAATGAAAGTATTGAGGCAACCATTACACACTTTCTGCATAGACGTGCACTGCAATTTCTTACATTTGAGTGCATCTGTGTACCTCTAGCAGAATTATGGCAAATAAACAAGCTCCAAGCTTTGCTGAAGAGCCATAATCCTCTCGCTAGCCATATCCCTGTCTGCAGAAAAACACCTGACCACATGAAAGCCTGAATGGGCCCAAACAGAAGGGAAGTACAAAGCCCACAGGAGGATATCAAACGAGAAGAATCCCAAGGAAGTACAAGAGTATCAGCAGCAACAACCTTTGGTGTGTCTGGCTAACTTCTAATTAGTCCTGCAGTCAGGCCTGAATTGCAGGTTAATCATAGAGATATCTGACCCTTTAATTACTTTATGTAGCCTGTTTGGCACGCACACAGCATGTATAGAGCAGTATAGAGAGAGTTCTGGGTTCAAGATAGCAACTTCAATAGTGCAGTCTGTAGTTGATGGCATTTATGTTTTGCATCTGATCAATATAGTTGATGGGCCTGAAGCTATTCAGGGAGGTATATTCATGACTGAAGACATGTTGAAAAGATTGTCTGAATGTCTGAAATACAGTGAACTTTGTGCAAAGAACAGACTGAAACGTAAATCATTGTCACAGTGAGCTGTCAACCTTTGCAACAGTATGAGTCAGTGAGTTGATCTTGAGAGTCAGATTCATGAATGAATCTTTCAGACCATTCAGTAAAACGATTCACTAAAATGAATCATTCTCAAAATGACAATTTGTTCATGAATCAGACTAACTGCTTATTCTCTCATAAATGCTCTTGAAACCTGCAAGAGAGCTAGAACGGATGTCAAGATTAGTAAATAACTTAAAGTTCAGTCTGTTCCTCACACAAGGATATGTCTTCAGAAGTGCACAGGTTTTATGAAGTACTTTTATGTCCATTTTTAGTTGTCCTTCAGTTTAAAAGAAAAAGCAAAGAAAGAAAAGTGCAAAAAAGAAAAGAGCAACAAACAACATTCCTCCAAAGTTCTTCTTTTGCTTTCACTGGCAGAAAAAAAAAAAAAAAAGCTATGAGGGTAATTTTTGAGGGAACTGTTAACTACAAAAAATAAAAATACAATTCAGAGAGAGAGAGAGAGAGAGAGAACTAGCATAATTTGTTTGCAAATGCAAAAATTAATTTTGTCATATAATACAACAACATTCAATCGTTTTTAAGTGTGGCATATTGTAAACGTCATTTTTGGGCCACTTTTCACAAATCAAATCACAAGATGTTGTTCACATTTCCACAGAAGCTGGCAAATGCCAGAACAAGACTCTTTATTAGCAGAACCATAAAAGAGTGTAATTTCCACTCCTTCATGTTTTTACGGTTAAACGTAACCTTTCTCTCCGCCCCTTGACCCTGCTGTCTCTCTCCTTCAGTCTCTCTCTCTCTCTCTCTCTCTGGTGACAGACACTGTGGCTGAAAATTACAGACAAGCAGATCTATTTAATGATGTCAGGCGTCACAGAATCGAGGGCTCACGAAAACTGACTACCGTATTTTAACTGTTCGCATGGAGACTAGAGGAGGAGACGGCCTACACACACAAATCATGTCCACTCTCACAATCTGTAGTTTTGGTTTTCTGAGCTGTTCTTCTGAGTTACTGTCAAAGTTACTCACCTCCTATCTCAGCTAAATGAGCAAATTACTCAGAAACAAGTCCACAGAAAACCGCAGAAGAGCATTCAGTTACACTGCAGTACAGCTTGCCAACTATGTGTGTGCATTTGCAATATATATTTTTACTTTGTATATGCTCTTTTTAAAAGGGGAGTTCCAACGAGAATTATTCATCTATTATTTATTTGCATCACATTGTTCCATACCCACTTCTTTATTTTTATTTTAATTACCTTCTTTTTAAATAAAACACAGAAGAATGTATATATGAAAATAAATAATACAATATTATAAATAAATATCACAAAGAAAAAATATAATACAATTGTCATATATTATATAATTGAAATATTATATCATTATATTATATAATTAAAATTGATATATAAAATTCATTTTACATAATATATTAATTTTAGATTTTTTTTTCTCCATGTTATTTATAATATTCATAATAATATTATACATACACACACACACACACTGATTTTTTATTCATTTATTTTATGCATAAATAAAGCAACCATTAGTCATGCAAATAGAGTAAGCATTCTTGTATAAAATTATAGTTCTCTGATGACCTCACACAGCTTTCAACAGTTCTACAACAAACAAATAAATCCAACACACTACAGCTGAGTCAAGCCTGTTATTTTTTGGCATTTGAAGAAATCTGTTTTTCCTCAGCGCTGTGCATTTAAAATATTTTCATATGTCAATTAGCAAGCCTAGCACTTTGTATGGAAACAAACACACATGCACGGACACAAACACACATGCACACACAAAGACGGTGACAGCTTTGTGAGTAATATTTTAGCAGCAGAGGTTTGTGGGTTTGGGGCAGTCTAGAAACCGTGTTTACGCTGAACCACGCGTTATTGGGCTGACCACAAACCTCTGCTGGCCACAGGCATGTATGTGTGTGTGTGTGTGTGTGGTGATGGCGTAGGGGGGAGGGATCTGCTCACAAATACGCCAATTAAACTCAAGCCCACCAAAACTGAAATGAAGAAGAGATTTGACTGCCAGCAGCATCACACTCAATGGCTGCACGACGACAATTATCTCATTCATCTATGCAGCGCATGTTTTTCGCAAGCGTTGGAGTGCAAAACGGAATTGCATCACCTCTGACCGCGAAACATGCATGGGTAGGTTGTTTTTGTCGTCTCCAGACAGTGCTGCCGAAATTCAAAAATGATGATTGATTTCAGAGCTAATGTCGCAACACACTTCTCACATATCTCTGAATAATTGATTCATGTTTGACTTTGGCACAGGTGCACAGCCATTCAGTGTTATTGGTTTGCAGCACAAAAACAATGTTTGACAGAAGACGCGAGCATTGTTCTCGGTGGAAACGCCTGTGCTCATTAGAGACTTCAAAGCAACTTCTCACCTGTCACGAGTGTGTTTTTACCATGCTTATCTAAACAGTCTCAGAACTAGTGTCAGTGTTTACACCCAGCAGTTCTGCTCTTAAACAATATGCTCCATTGATCTTTGTGCCGCCGTCTCTGTGACAGTCAGAGGAAAGTGGTTGCGCAAAGAGAGAACTGGAATTTCATTCTGCAGCTAGCTGAGCTAATCTATCAAAACAAACAATTCAAAAGACTTTTGTTCTGAGTGATTAGTAAACGGCTCAGAGCCTCAAGGAATACTAAGTGACCTGTGATAGTTCACACAAAGACTTAAATTCTGTGATCATTTACTCACCCTCATATTTTAAGAAATCCTTAAGACTTAAGTTGATCTTTGAAATTATTGTTAGGTTTTTGAAACCAGTGAGGTTTGTTCTAGAGTGTGAAGCACTGTGCTTACCGTAAGGGTGTACGATATATATCCTCTATTATAACATTGTAATTGAGGTTTTTAAGTGACAAATGCGATTTGACATTACCGAGTATATCACAAAAACCCAAACAAAAGCTCACCCAGAAAGTGCACACATACACTACCTGCACTACAAGCACATTTATAGTTCACTCATTGACTGTGTGATTTAATCTATTAAAATACATTTAGAATTCCCACAAAATTCAAGAAATGCCCCTTATGCCTGACACAAAGGGTGACATTTTTCTTCAAATATCAGCACAATATTGATTTGATTAACAGCTCAATAAACAAGAAGTTAACACTAAGTGTCTTATATTTTAGACACAACAGTTCTTTTTTTTTCTGTTATTCGACAATTAAAATAGTTCCAAATAAAGCCACAGCAGAAAGGTTTTGCATCTTTGAGCAACACACAACAGTGTCTTGTTAGTGAATTAATCAGCCGTTTGAACAAATCTGAATTAATGATTTTTTTAAAAAAACATAAAAATGTTAATTATGTGTTTGTAGCTACACGTTAAATGCATTCATGTCCTGCATTAATCAGTCTGTGTAAAATCATCTAAATGCCACTTCAGACGCTGATTCTGTTCCACCTCTGCATTGCAAGATAATTTTTTGTTAATACTGATTTATTTTGATTGGCAATAGCCCTATAGTGTATTGCTATTTGAATATGTTAAATACATTTAAGAATCTGACACAAAATATAAGGCATCCATTTAATTAGATTAGAAAATAAATTGGCTTCATAAATGTAAAAATCCCCATGAAAGGTTAAAATCAATTTAAACTTATTGGAAAAGTTAATTTATGTTACTGCTGCAAATGAACCACTTCACAGAATATGAAGAATATCAAACGCTTTGGGAGTCAGATGTCCATGGCAGTCCTAAAATTGTACAAAGTACTACCAGCACAATAACACCCTCAGCAAAAAAAAAAAAAAAAAAAAAAAAAAAAAAAATTATATATATATATAATTAGAATTATCAACAAAAGTTACAGAAATTATCGACATAGAATTTTTAGTCATCATCACAAACCCCTAGTTTTCCATATGTATATCGATCATTATTTCGATGTAAAAAACAGTGTAAATTAAATCTTATTTCTGCATAAGATTTAGATTAAATTGCTTGATTCATGTAGATGCATTTTACTCTTGATTTAAGTTTAGAAGATTACGGGTTTGGAACGACATGAGGGCGAGTACCTGATGACAATATCACTCAATGTAATATGATTAAGTGATACATTGCAATATATGGGCACTAATATGCTATCCAGTAATATGTAAAAATACTGTCACAAGTGTTTTTCACAGTGAATTTCTAGCGATCACAACTGCCAGATTTATCATTAATTTAAATGGATATTTTACAGAATATAATTTGAATGGAAAAGTTTGACTTTGAATTTTGATGGCAGTATTCTTGCAGATCTTTGTTGAAGACTTTACTGTAATACTGGGGTTTATTTTCCAAGAAAAACATCTGAAAAGTGTCTGTTTTTTTCATTTGCACTCCATGTCATTGCAAACAACTGCAATAGATGTCATTTGTGACGTTCTTTATCCTAATGGTGTGAGTGCATGATTACCCATCATCCCTTGCAACTCACCGTAGTCGTCATGGTGGAATGTCAGTCTGGAGGGGCGTCTGTGATATGAGAACTTCATGTGGCATCCAGGAGGCAGGCAGACAGACACTAGAGCTCTCGCTGGGACGACAGCCGACTGCTGGTTTGATCCATGCTGGTGTCCCTGTCTGATGCACTCACTCACACACACACACACACACACACAAGTTTGTTTTTGTGAAAAGTGGGGACATCCCATAGGTGTGATGGTTTTTATACTGTACAAACTGTATATTCTATGGCCCTACACCAACCCTACACCTAAACCTAACCCTCACAGGAAACTTTGTGAAATCAGCATGTTTATATGCCAAACCTGTGAGGTAGATGCATTATCTCGGCAAAGAAGAAGTGCTCACTAATAGATTTAGACTGATTTGTGAACAATGTTTGAGAAAAACAGGCCTTTTGTGTACATACTGTAGAAAAAGTCTTAGATCTTTGAGTTCAGCTCATGAAAAATGGGGGCAAAAACAAAAGTTGTTGCATTTATAATTTCGTTCAGTTGGGGTTTGTATGCAAGTTTCCAAATGCTTTGAATAGAATACATTTTTAATGAAATATATCTAGTATTTTATATTTTAAAGCCTAACAAATATGTTTTTCCTGGAAAGTTCTTAAAACCATTTTGGGATCAGTTGGTTAAACGTTTGAAATTTTATTATCCAATGCAATAACATTTGAACAATTCAGTGTGTCTTGAGTGCTCAAATACTTTCTGGAGCAGCTGCATCCATCCTGGGCTCTAACACACCCACGGACCCACCTGCTGTCCTCAGGTGAGTCTGGTTGTGTTGGCCTCTTTATCCCCTTCAACAATCTGCCCATTGTTTACAGAAATAATAAAACAATATTCTGTGTCTGGAGTGGCTGCCAGACTAAACAGAACAAATGAAGAACTCCAGGGGTCCGCTAATGCTAGGCCTGTTGTGAATTAACACGCTTTCACAATTTGTTTTGGCTTGGCCGAGAGCAGGGCAGCATTTAGTGTTTTAAAAACCCACTCCAGCTTTAAAAATAAAATACAAATTCAGCTTAATTTCATACAACAGCTCTGTTCCAAACCCTAGTGAGCTGCTTTGTTGTCTGTTGCCTACACAGGCCTGCCGTAGATGCTGTCTGAGGTGTGATGCTAAGCAGAAGTAATGAAGAGAAATGTCGGGATGCGAATATACATACAAATCTTTGACAGGAAACCATCCTCATTCAGATAATTGTTTTTGGTTGGTTTCAATTTTCATAGACTATATATTTTGAAATATCTTGATTGGAATTTAATGATTTAAAGAAGGATTGGGTTTCCTTTTCACATTTCACAATTGTCCAAGAACGGATGTGCCAATTTTGATGAGATAAATTCATGAAATGTTACCTTGGAAACTATTTAAAATAAGTTACAATTACTAAAACTGAAAAAGCTTACCAGAAATATCAAAAAAATATATAATATATAATGCATCTGGAAATAAAAGAACAAATAAATAAAACAAAATATTTATAAATTTAATAACAATCTCGAAGAAGCAACAAACCAGCTGAGACAGTGAAGCTGGTTTTTGGAACATGGTAACTACTAGTCAACCAGAAAATAAGACCAGCATTTCTTTTGACTTGTCATGGAAGGTTTTACTATTCTAGTTGCAATGCATTATGAGATTACCTGCAGTGTAGACACATGCAATGTATAAAGGTAGACGGCTCACAATGTTTTGGACTGATTTAAATTAAAAGGCATTCCTGCTGCTCCACAGTCTTCTCCAAATTTGGCATAAAACTTTACATAAATCTACAATTAGAAGATGCTGTTGGTGTATGTGCATATTTGATTCAATTCAAGTTTTCAATTCAAGTTTATTTGTAAATAAACAAAGTGGTAGTGATTGGAAAACCATCTTAAAGCCTGCCCTTGAATACCTGTATAGTTTAGTAATCAATCTATGAGTATGTCATGATTTATGGCGGGGCGCCCAACCCTGCTCCTGTTGATCGACTGTCCTGCAAAGTTCAGCTCCAATCCCAATCAAACACACCTAAAGCAACTAATTAAGGTCTTCGGGACAGTAGGTGTGTTTGATTAGGAGCTAAACTTTGCAGGACAGTTGATCGCCAGGAGCAGGGTTGGGCACCCCTCTTCTATGGTGTCGAACGCAGCTCTTAGATCAAGTATCTTTTTTTTTTTTTCAGGAAGGAGCACAATTGAGCAGTCACAATTCTTTTTTTTTTTTTTTTTACATAAATGGAAGATTTGAAATGGGTCTTTAATTTGCCAGTTCACTATGATCTAGTTGTGGTTTTTTAATAAGAGGCTTGATAACCGCCATCTTGAATGAATTTGGGACGTGACCTAAAGATAAAGACGAGTTAATGATATTGAGAAACGGTTCTTCGGCTACAGGTAACAGCTCTTTCAGTAATTTAGTGGGTACAGGATCTAATAAACATGTTGTTGGTTTAGATACAGTGATGAGTTTATTTAGTTCTTCCTGTCCTATAGTTGTAAAGCACTGCAGTTTATCTTTGGGTGCGATGGATGAAACTGAAGTGTTAGATGCTGTAGAATCTACATTGGCTATTGTATTTCTAATGTTATCTATTTTATCAGTGAAAAAATTCATGAAGTCATTACTATTAAACATTGATGGAATATTGAATCGGGTGGCATCCGGTTATTTCATCCTGTTCATGTGTATTTATGGGTACACCAAGCAGTTGAGATAAATCAGGCAATTTATTTGTGAATCTGTCTTTGGCGGCTGGAACAATAATTCTGCCCAGATGGTAATGCTATAGTTAATATAGTTAATATCAGTGATATGCAGCAAGCACGATACAAGGAAATGGTCAGTAACATCATCACTTTTTGCTCGACTCCACAAGTGTTTATTAGGTCAGTAAATGCAAGTCCGAATGCATCATTTGTATTATCAACGTGAATGTTAAAATCTCTGACAAATAACACTTTATCAATGGAAACCAACAGGTCTGAGAGGAAATCTGCAAATTCTTTTAAGAATTCTGTATACAGCCCTGGTGGTCTATACACAGTAGCCAGAGCAAGAGATACATTAGATTTATTTTGCATGTCTGACAGTGTAACATTAAGCAGAAGTATTTTGAATGATTTAAACCTGTTTCCTGCTTTCTGGGTAGCATTGAGAATATCACTATATATAGTTGCACGACCAGTCTGACGGTAGATTGGTGGAGTAAATTCATTTAAACCAATATATTCATTTGGTTTTACCCAGGTTTCAGTCAAGCAGAGTACATCAAAACTATTATCTGTAATCATTTCATTTACAATAACTGCTTTGAGTGTGAGTGATCTAATGTTTATGAGCCCAAACTTAAAAAAATGTTTTGTTCATTTTATTTGACATTTTTCTGGTTTAATCCAGATTGTTTTCTAGATCCTATATTTAATTTATATTTTGACCTCCTGACAATTCTGGGAACAGTGCAAGTACTTCTATCATTTAAGTGTGTAGAACAAAAGCCATCATAGTAATTATTTAAGAACTGGCTTACTAGTAAAATGGAGCGTAGCATCCTGGAGATGTTGTTTGACAGAAGTTCTTCTTCGACTGTGCTGGGGCGCAGTCCATCAGAGCACAAAAGCCTAGGATCTTTAAATATGCATCATTTGAACTTTTATGAAAATATGTGAAAAAAATCTAAAACTTCCAAAACCATCCAAAACTTCATCCAGGCATTTAACTGAGCAAGGAATGTTAGATGGATGATTATAGAATTCATCTGTCCTCAAATTCCATGTGTCATCAGTGATATATATTGATATGTTCCAGCAGAAGGTTTTTTTTTCTAGTAGATAGATAAGAGCAGCAAAATTCATCCATAACAATTCAAAAGAAACCATTTGCTGTGTATTTTTATAAGGGTTTGTTTATCAGTGCGTCGCCTAAATTATTTTTTAATTGCTACATACTTTGTGCCAAGGATGTCAGAAAAAAACCACTGAAGCATCCAAACATGAAAAATTGCTTAGAAATTGACTCACCACTGGCCATTCAAGGTGTAGATGGTTTTGTTTCTTCACTGGAGCAGATTTGGAAAATTTAGCTTCACATCACATGCTTACCAGTAGATCCACTGCAGTGAATGGGTGCCATCAGAATGAGAGTACAAACAGATGATAAAAACATCAAAATAATCCACATGAATCCAGTCCATCAATTACATTTTCTGAAGCAAAAAGCTGTGTGTTGTAATAAACTTTTGGTTCTGTCTAAATAGTCCTCTATCCATAATATTACTGTCTCCATGAAAACATGGTCTAATCTGAAACAGGAGAAAAATATGCATAGACCAAGAACTGTTTGCAAACAAAACAGTCCAAAACAGTTCTATACAAATATGTCTGTGGATTTTGATTTGAGAGAACAGAGGTTGGACTAACCGGAGGAAGTGTTATTATAGCGTATGGAAATTAGGAAAATGAGAAGAGTTAACGTATTTGATTAAAGATTATGAAGGCACAATCATTTTTCAAAAATAATGAAATGCACAGATAAATCATTTATAATAAACACTTCTATATTACATATGATTTCATGGTGCCTTTAAGGACAGCTATTCAATGCAGAGGATCCAGTGGTGAGCAAGTGATGTAATGCTAAATTTCTCCATATCTGCTCTGATGACGAAACAAATGTTCTTCTTCGGAAAAGAGTAAGAAATATATTTTCTACCACCTGCCATGTCAACTGATGAAGTTTAATTATAGCAACATTTCACTCCCTCATCAGTCATCCCATTTATTCTCTTCATGACATCATAACACTCTGCTCTTTCTGAGCAGCATGGAGAATGACAGGCAGAAGCCAGTTTTTATCACCGTGAGGAGCCGATTGGATTACTTTCGCTCATCCACAGGGTGAAGCGAGAGGTTAAATCAAAGGCGTTTATCTGCTGAGAGGCCATCGCCATCTCATCATGCTGTAAAAACATTTGCTCATTCTCACCTGCTTTAGAAATACCTGGCTAATAGCCCTTGTCAGGTGTAATCAGAGACTATTAGAGGCGCCACGAGTTCATGAGTCTAGAGACATGTTCAACAGCAAGAAGACATTTCACTTCAGTCAAAGCTAGAAGTCATTAAATGTGGGCCGGACAGTGAGAAAAGCCCACTGAAAAGGAAAGCTTCCTGTCTTGGAGACGAACACTGAGGTATCTGACCAAGAAAACACAGAAATATGAATTCCCAGAAAGTACAATTGGATGTTTATTCCCAGAACTGGCCTCAAGATGGGACCCAGTAAATAATGCAGAAATGTGGCTGAACATCCTTTGAGAAAATTCCCAGAGATCCAGGGGCACCAGCTGTTGTCTGGCTGTGTCTTCTAACTGGATGTGATGGGTAGATGTCTAATGCTATGTGGCGGTTGAGGCGGAGGTCTGTGTGTGTCCCTCCATGTTGAGGTTTTGTTGCCTGTGTGTGTTCTGTCACACTGGGTGGCTGAATTATATATCTCCCGTGACACTTTGAGTGTGGCCCATACATTTACAGAGCTACAACACACAAATCAGAGTGGGCTAGAGACGTTTGGCCCTAATTTAGGTGCTGTACAGATTGATTAAATTTCTCCCTTCATAATGTCATATGGACAAAATCTCACACTCCTAAAAATAAAGGTTCTTTATTGACCTTCATGGTTTTCTTCAAAAGCTAAAAAAACTGTCTATGTACACTAGCATGCTAATTTTTCGTCATGTTTGACGGCGGAAAAAAAAAAAAATTCTGCTGACGTACCTTTTTCACCGCCAGGATCAGCACTTCAGGAACAGCACTGCAAATGAAAAACAAGATGAATGTTTCATGTATATATAAAATCCCATTCCCAGCAGTGATATTTAAATAATTTAGCATCTTAGAATTATGAACATGAAATTTCAGTCTGTTTCAGGTACCATTTTACTGACACGTGACATACTATAAATCAATAAAACTACATTTTATACTATATTATACTGTATAATTGTTAGCATATGCAGTTTTTATGACCTAACATAAAGAGATTATATTATTACTTGTCACACTGCCAAACTGTTTCAAATTGAACTAGTATAGGCACGTTGCCTTGATCACGTATGTAAATTTTAACCTAATATCTTGATGTTTAATAAAATAAAAATGTTAACATGAAAAAAAAAATGTATAAAGGTTTTCAACATTGATAATAATAATAATAATAATAATAGAGGACTCGGATAATGGCTGCTGAAAATTCACTTTAGTCATTACAGGAATAAATTAGATTTTAAAATACATAAAAAAAATGAAAACTACACTTATTTTACAATATTTCAGATTCTACTGTATTTCTATCAAATAAATACACCCTTTATAAATAGACTTCTTTTAAAAAACTTTAGAAAAATCTTACAGACCCCAAACTTTTGAACAATAGTGGACGTACAGTACACACACATTTATATAAAGAAAATATGCTACTGGGATTAAATACATGTTTTAAAAGAATTTGCCATTTGTGCCATTTTTCATAAAAAAAAAAAAAAAAAAAAAACTCCAATAAAGTTTATTCGTCCACGAATTGACTCATTTCCACCAGCGAGGCTGTGGTGTTTGTAGTTGTCGTGAAAAGCTCTCTTGATCCAGAGGAACGATCATGACATGCTGCTGTCCGTGATTACCATACCACAGCAGTGCCATTGTAGATCTTTACTGCAATTTGCATTCCTTCCTGATAAAGTGATGATCACTGGACAGCGAGAAGCTGGCCTCAAAGGAAGTGACCTCAGGGCCTGATGGCATCTCCTGATTAGAGGGAAACTTGCTGCATAATGTTTTAATTCACATCTGTGTGCCCTCTCTTTACACTGCCGATTTCTCTCTTCCTGTTCTCTCGCACACTGCATCCTTCCCTCAACTATCTCCTCAATCCTCCACTTATTCTCTCTCACTGTTCCTCTGTCTACATACTTCAAGCCCCCATTTTTTATCGTTTCTCATCCCTCCCTTCCTCTATTTCTTTATCTCTCACACTCTTTCTCTCTTGCCTGACTTTGTAGTGCTCCTGGCACCCTTATCATGAATCGCTCATGTCTTTGTGATGAAAGGAACTGCCTTCATTTCCACAGGAATGCGCCCCTCTCAGTGTCCATATGGAAACACTTGCCAGACAGATTGGTTCAGTTTTTTGTTCTTCCCTAGAGCATCAGACATGACTGATCTGTACATGTCCAGAATAGAGCATTATTACGATAAGAAAAGAGAAGACGCTTTAAACAAAATAATATAAAGTAACAGTACACACCCCTGCTGAAGAAACATCTTAAACCAGACTGGTGTGCTGGTTTGATCTGGTTTTCCAGCCTGGCTTTAATAAAAAATACCACTTTTAAATTAAAATGAAAAAATACTTGGACAGGCACAAGTTTTGGACAGGCACAAGTCAGGAGATGAATACAAAAACATTTCAAGGGCTTTATCAATGCCTAGAATCACAGTGAAGTCTATTATTAAGAAGTGGAAGGTATTTTCTACAACACAGACCCTCCCTGGATCAGGACGATCGCTCCTAACTGGATGAAAGAGGCAGCAATATCACAACAATATCACAAATTCTCCACAAATGTTGCTTGTTTTGGAGGGTTGCAAGAAATAAGCCACCCCTCAAGAAAGACCACATGCAGTCATGACTGAGCTTCTGATGCAGATTAATTATTTGGCCTCAACACCAATCGATATGTCTGGTGGAAATCTAATACAGCTCACCATCAAATAACAGCATTCCTCCAGTAAAGCATGGAGGTGGTGATATCTTGTTATGGGGGTGTTTCTCTGCAGCAGGCACTGGAGCACTTTCAGGATAGAAGGAAAAATGATGGGGCATAATGCTGTCAAATTCTTGAGGAAAATCTGCTGCCAGAAAGTTGTCAATGGGAAGAAGGTTTCCCTTCCAACATGACAATGACTCAAAGCACACAGCAAAACTGAGCACACAGTGATTGAAGGAGAAAAATGGCCTAGTCAAAGCCAAGTGAAATATGAGGAACTGTTTATTCTGGAAGTGAACTAATCCTTTAAACCCCGTTGAAAATCTGTGGAATAACTTGAAGACTGAAGTCCAACAATTAATCCATAATTAATCCAGCTGGATAAAACAAAGCCCATGGGATTCTTAATCACACCCCTCTGACCGTTTGTTTGCTGTGAACGAAAAAAGGCAGAGAGGAGTGCTGAAATAAAAAACGGCCCTCTGCTCCATATTCCAATGACAGTTCTGACAACTTCCTGTTAATGCAGACTTTAAAGAATAGCTCACAATCCCATGATGTACTTACCCTTATTCCACACTCTTCTTCATATAAGTGACCCTGGACCACAAAACCAGTAATAAGGGTCATTTTTTAAAAAGACATCAAAAAAAGAAAGAAAAAAAAACACAATTTGTTGGAATAGAACAATATTTGGCTGAGATACAACTATATGAAAATCTTGAATCTGAGGGTGCAAAAATAAATAAATAAATAAATATTGAGAAAATCGCCAATAAAAATGTCTAAATGAAGTCCTCAACAATATATATTACTAATGATAATATATTTTGGTAACACTTTAGAATAGGTAACACTTGTTAACTATTAACTATGACATTTCTCTCAATACACTCTTAATTTGCTGCTTATTAATAGTTAGTAAGGTTGTTGTTAGGTTTGGGTATTGGGAAGGATTAGAGATGTAGAATAAGGTCTAGTAGAATAAGGCATTAATATGTTCTTAATTAGCACTAATCAGAGGCGGTCAGTTGTGTACTTAAGTAAAAGTACTGAAGTACTTGTTTTTTAAAAGTACTCAAGTATCAAGAGTACAAGAGTACATTTTCTAAATATTGCATTACTACTGCCTAAGTGCTTACATTTATGTACAGAAACATCCTACATGGAGTTATGAAAAATGTTAATGTTAATACCTTGGAGAATGTAAAAAGAATTGAAAGTAAAATCAAGGCATTTTCATCTTTTTAAAATGTTTCTTCATTTAACATTTCTCACTTGCACACAAGGCAGTAGCTCAATATCAACGCTCTGACAAACCTCTGCTAGAGTTTTAATGGACTTTTTGCACCCACATTTGAACCTGTGTTAAACTCACCGCATACTCAAGAACAAAGCAAATACTCAGCTTACATTAATGTATAATATCAGAAAAGAAAATTCAGCTAACAATTGTGTGTACATGTGAGTTTCTGTGTTTTTTTCATCAATCAAATCAATAAACTTAAACCAGCAAAGAAGGCAATATAGCAATGATCTGACACACCTCTGAACCTGACCATGTTATATACGCAGCATAGAAGAGAAAATAATAATGATTAAAGAAAATCAACTAATCAGCTGTGTTTAGGTCAGCGTACAAAGAAGGAAAAAAAATGGTTCAGCTCATTTGAGTGACAGTATTAAGCCCCTTCCTCTCACATTGACATACAGGCAAAGGCAGAAGAAAATACTTTCAGCTGTATTAACACCATTCTCACATACACAATCTATGTGTGACAACTCTGTGTGTGTGCGTGTACGTACTGTCTTGAAGTCTTTGGCGGAAAGCTGAATGTGATTGCTTATAGGCTGTCCCAGTCAGTGGCGCCTGCAAAATCCAATCACGTTTGAGAGGGAAACAACATATTGAGGGTTTCTGAGATTTTTTTCTCCATCCACACGGAGACAAGTTTCTGTGAATACGCACACCTTTTTTTATCGGATAGTCGTTTCGTCCACACGGATCCGCCGTCTGGACGGCGAATCCGTATATTTTCTGAAACGATGAAGTCATCAGCCCACTATCTCGCCCCTAATCAGACACCGCTACATCACGTAACAGCAACAAAAACATGAACAAACACGGAACGATTGTCTTTTTATTAACTAACATTAACACTGATTAATAAATGTATTGTTCCACGTTCGTTTGTGTACCACACGCTAGGTCCATGTCTTTTTCTCCGTTTTAAGTGTATCTCTGTGGCAGAATACTACATCGTTTTGTTTTGTGTGGATGTGGATATTTCTTGAGACAAGGGGAAAAAAGGATTGGATTGGGGTAAACTCCGTCTCCGTGTGGACGGGGCCGATGAAGTAAGGGGTACTTACGGTTATGGATAGAAATGTAGCGGAGCAAAGAGTACAATATTTGCCTCTCAAATGTACTTTAGTTAAGTCATGAGTACTCCCCAAAAATGATATTTGAGTAAAGTACAGATCCCTCAAAATTGTACTTAAGTACTGTAATCAAGTAAATGTACTCCGTTACTGTCCGGCTCTGGCACTAATACATGGCTAATAATCTAGTAATATACATGCTAATAAGCAACTAATAGGTGTTACTTATTCTAAAGTATTACCTAAATTTTTGATATATTTACAGTAGAAATTTAACAAAATATCTGACATGGAACATTATCTTTACTTAATATCAATGATTTTTTGCATTAAAGAAAAAATTATAATTTTGACCCATACAATGTATTTTTGACCATTGCAACAACTATACCCATGCTACTTATGACTGGTTTTGTGGTACAGGGTCATATAACAGAAGTAAAGGTTGCTTGTCAAGCTCTAAAATGAAAAAAAAAAAAAACATTCACAATAGGTTAACACAAGCACTTTTTTCAAGCTATTTGATAGCTTTGTGTTTAGATAAGACAGACATTTACAGTGAAAACATTTCTGTAGCTCACAAACCAAATATGGCTCCAATAGAGGCACACAAGAAACAAAGAATTTGGTGTCACGGCTGACACATCTTAACATTTGTGATCAGTTCGTAGAGGAGAATATTTGTAAAAAAATGACTAAGCTACTGCGTGGCTTCAGAGAACTACAAAGTGCATTTGTATGTTGTTTATATTAATATGACAAACTATATCTATGGCACAGGTCAAGTGACTTCATATATAGTGTACACTAAAAATCACCCTTTGACTGATTAGTTAAAGGTGCAGTAAGTGATTTCTGAGAAACACTATTGATATTTTAAATGACCATAACAAATGGATCACAAAGGATCACACCTGCTCCCATATTCACAAACTTGCTATGCAACACAGGGAAAGTTTCCGGTGTTGCATTGCATGTTTGTGATTTGTACATCTAGACTTTACTTTACTTTAGACTACAATATTTGCCCACTCTTCTTTGCAGAACTGAGATTTCCTAATCAAACACACCTGGTCAAATTGATCAAGGATTACTAGAAACGAGAACTTACTAGAAGGTTACAGGCAGTGTGATCAAGGCTGGAGCTAAACTGAAAGTGGACATCAACAGCCAGAAAAATAAAGTAAAATCTGCAATATTCTGAAATGTTTAGGGGTTACCCCAAATAGTCGACGAATCGATGCTTTGATTCGAGGAGCCTGATTCAGTCTAATATTCATTGGGTGTTATTGATTATGCCATTTTGACTATATGGGGGAGCTCATTATGTCTGATTTCACATAGAACTACCGTTTTTTTCTCCCAATAAGTTAATATACAGCCTATTATGAAAAAGCTGTAACAATCTGAAAAGAAAGTAGCTTCAAATTAATATTTTAAAGGGCATGAATAAATCCAACCTCCCCTATAGATTTATGTCTCACTTTCCATAATCGGTGACCAACAGAGGAGCATCTTGGCGGCAGGGATTTAAAGCTTTACCAAGACTCAAACGGACACAGGCAGAGACTGGATTTTTTTCAAACAGGTAGGGTACAAGTGATTTCGAAACATTTCAGCTGGTGTATATATCGTTGATATATTATTTACCTGATATAAGATGCATTTGGTTTTGAGTCAAGCGCTTCATTGTAGTACTACGGTGATATCTCTTCAGCGCACACGGTGAGCAGGTCAAACTACAATGCAGAACTATGACTGGGACTGCTATATAAATTTAAGAGTGGCCTAAGTTCTTTATGGGGCCACTGTGAAACACCATAAAGTTTTCAGAGGTGTGAAAGTTGCGGTTTTCTCCTATAATCGTCTGACAGCTGAGTGAACAGAATTCTGATGTGTGGTCACCCGATGTCGTCCGTTCTGTTGGAGAGTAATTACAAATATGCCACTGATGGCCCCTGTAACTCTGCCAGTAACTCTGTCTGGGTAGAAATGTTGGATTTGTTTTGCTCTGCTAAGTGGTTTTCAGTTTCTTATTTGTGCACCACAAGCATTCTAGACATTTTAATGGAAACCATATATATGAGAACAGTATAGCTCTTTTTTTTTTGGGGGGGGGAGGTTATGAATAATAATGCTGCTCTATTGAGCTAGCAGAGGGTTAGGAGGGCAACTTATCACAAGTGGGTTGGTATCACATATTATATTTACAAATCTCATAATATGAAGCATGTAAACTATGGAAATAATGCATGAAGTATGTACGCTATTTTAAAAAAAAAAAGTACAAAAAAAAAAGTTTATTTGCACTCGTTGCCCATTTACAGGTGTGACGTGTTCACACAAACATGTTAACACAACCTTTAACCTTTCCAAGAGGAGCAAACATTTCTCCAGCAGTCGTGTTTGGGATAAATCCAGACCACTACAGCTGCCTCAGTTCAACACTAATTGTTTGGGTCTGAATCCCAGGGCAGTCGTTTTTTACTCAACACTTAGTTGTTAGTTATCCAAGAAAGCCACAGAGCAGCTTTCTAAAATGATGGTGAATGCCAGCGCACCGGCATTGTGTTTCTTTTTCTCTGCATGTGATTTACAGTCAAGTTTATGCATTTATGTCAGTTTATGCAGCACACACACACACACACACATACACACACATGTGTGTGCTGCATAAACCGACATTATGAAAACTGCTAAGTCAATGTTTTCACTCTGGGCTTTGAATCAGTGTTTCTGGAAATCAGAATGTGACCTGCCCTCACTCGTTTTCTCCCCTCTCATTTTCACACACCAATTACCAGGATCATTTTGAGCATACCGGTGTGATGTGGACCTTTCCCAGAACCGCACTCTGGAACGCATTTACAAATGTGGTAACACAGCAAAGCATTTATCTGACATACTTATAATTTTACAGTATGATGCTGAGCAGAAGAAATTAACACAAAATTTGTGATGAACTGAATTGGGCTACGAAATAGGCACCTTTTTCCATTTTAATAGGATAATTTATGCAGGACATGTAGCAAGATTTAAACATGAATTAGACAAAGAAAATGAGTAAATTACCACCTCAAGCCAAATTATTTTAAATATATGCTAGAATATAATTACGCTTTCAAAAATGTAAAATAATCCAGCACTCGCCTATCAAATCTTATTCTGCACTATGCACTCTGTTGGGTCGGGTCTCGCCGGAGAAGGTCTCTAATACACTGGCACTTGACTCATCAGTGTGTGTGCTACATCCTTTATACAATCTCTAGATTATAAAACACTGCATTCTGTCCGAAATGTAACACGGCAGTAACATATAGAGACCTCGGCTTGTAACTAAACTCTAATTACTATTTTGAAAATTATAATGCATTAGATAACTCCGTTACTAAAAAAGTAATCATGTTTAGCGTTACTAAATGTAATGCATTACTGCCCAACACTGGTCTGGAATGACTTTAAGAAACAGAAAAAACTGAAACTCTAAAACCAGAAGAACTGTGGCAATGTCTCAGCTTGAAGAACCCTACCTGCAAAGCTACAGTATTCTGAAATGTTTTAGGCACTTGTCAAGTCAATTCACCTTTATTGTATAGCGCTTTATACAATGCTGATTGTGTCAAAGCAGCTTTACAGAGTCAAAGAGGAAAACGATTTGTCAATAATATAAGATGACAATAACAAATAGTCATTGTTCCAGCTAAAGTCAATTTATTGATGATTCACTGATGCCATCATCCAGTTCAGCTTTCTTCCGATAGTGTCTGTGCAATCACTTGTTTAAAAATGTAAAGTGAGGATACTTTCAAATATAATGTCATATATAGATTTTATTTATCAATTAAATTCTATTAACTAAATCAAGCTAACATTCGATGTGACCACCCCATAAATTTAAAAAAGCTTTTGTCCTAGGTACACTCCTGGAGTTGTTGCCACAGTTCTTCTGGATTTAAATTAAATTAAATTAAATTAAATTACAAATAAAAAGTATGCATTTAGAAGACGCTTTTATCCAAAGCGACTTACAGTGCATTCAAGCTATCAATTTTTACCTATCATGTCAGTTTTAGATTTAGTCAGTCTGCATTGGTTTAGTTGGTACACGTTGGTACAGTGGATTTATAAATTATACAAAAATACTAGAAACATATTTTGTAGTGATAAAGATAAAGTGGATGTAATGTATGTGTCATTTCTGTATTTTTCTCTGTGTTTTAATGAGGTAGCAGAAATACACTTACACTGTGACGCTCTAGTGTATGTTATCTGAAGCGGAGTAGATAATGCTGTTAATAAAAAAGGCCCTTTTGTTTTTCTCCTTATCAGAAGATATGTAACAGCAGTGAGTTGCACTCATTTAGAGAAATAGCTTCCTTCACTGGGAATTGAGTGCACTGTCAGAACCTCTTTTTACCTCCAATTAGCCACCTGGAACTGATTTTCAGAAGCATTTGAATCTTTATGAGGAAAATTGAGCATTCCAACAACATAAAAACACACCATGACTATTTAATTGAAACGGTTCAATTGAATCAATTACCTGATACACATTCCAAATTTGAACAATTAGGGATGATAATAATGAAATCAAATCTAAAAACCATGGCAATGCACAAGATGTTGTAACACAAAAACTGCTATAATACCCCCTGAATAAATGCCTGACACCACATAACATTATGTGCTATGGGGGATTTTATTTTATTTATTTATTTTACACCACGTTTTAAATATTTGGGGCATTTTTGACTAATGTCTGCCCATCTTGCTGTCAAGCAACAAACAGCACAGATCAGTTGTTTGCCAATCTCAAATATATCAAGGATTTGACATAATGAACTTCCCACATCATAAATACTTGAGTTAAACCCATACCGACGACAGCTAAAACAATCTCGCATCTCAACAAACCCCATGCCTGAGAAATAACCACTGCCAATGTGTCAGAAAACTGAAGGCATGAGTCACTCATGCTAATGTGAAGTGGGTCTGGATGGCTCTGTGGGACGACCGCAGTGCTGCGAAACATGCGAGAGACTTTGGCTCAAATGCTTCTTTGGCTTAGGCGTTCTTTAATCCACTGTCGTTATGTCTCAGAGCGGCACTTATGGCTCCCTCTGTGCTCTATTCCAACTACTCGATTTGTTCTCAACTGCTGGGTTTTGACCCAAAAATGTGTCCCAGATCTGTTCTGACAGGGTTGTGGACAGCAGGGAATAATAAAATGCAACTAACCATTTAATTGTGCATAGTTATGCAAACAAAACAAAACAAAAAAGGCTTATCAGCTTTTACAAGAGATGAGAGTACAATTCCCTTGTTAGTTTTTGACGTCAAAGGCATGTCTAATGATATTTTAAAACAAAATCACCTGTCACTTGATAATATGGCTAATATAAATACACTAATCAAAAGCTACATGCATATTATGTAACCATATAAGATATGTTTGTCATATATACATACATTTATTGTAATGTGTGCCTTTTAACAGAAAAGGATGGACTGACTCATGCTTTTCAATAAGGTTTTTTTCTCCTGACAATCCTCTTTGGTTGGATCAATGTAGGCATTAAGGCATTATCCTCTAAGCTGCTTTGAAACAATATACATTGTGAAACACTTTACACAAATGAAACTTGACCTTACTTAAAGGTCCTCTTCTTCGTGATCCCATGTTTTAAACTTTAGTTAGTGTGTAATGTTGTCGTTAGAGTATAAATAATATCTGTAAAATTCTAAAGCTCAAAGTTCAATGCCAAGCGAGATATTTGATTTAACAGAATTCGCCTACAAAAAGACCCATTTGGACTAGTTCCTGTAGTAATGACGCACTAAAACAGTTTTTTTGACTAACCTCCGCCCACATGAATTCACAAACAGGGGGCGTGGCCTTGTTGCGCTCCGACAGAGAAGAAGGAAGAGCTGTTTGTTTTTGTCGCCATGTCGTTGAAACGCTGTTTTTTTAATCTTGGAGTCCAATCATCTTTGTTTGGGCTTCCCAGGAACGCTGTACTTTGAGATTAATGGTTACAATTTATGTTAGGGCTGTGCAAAAAACGAATGCGATTTTCATGCGCATCTCGTCAGTAAAAACGCTCCTGTGACTATAAATACATCTCCAGCACATGTGTTCTAGCCCGATCACGTTACCAGGAGGGTAGCCTGCTCTCAGCTGCTGTCGAATCACAACACAGGTACCGCTGGCCCAATCAAGAACCCGTTACGTATTTCTGAAGGAGAGGTTTCATAGAACAAGGAAGTCATCAGCCCGTTTTGGTGACAGTGAAAACAGCGGTATACAGATAGGTGAATTGTGTGAAAAATACTGTTTTTTTTACACGCGAAACATGAACACATGTTATATTTCACATTGTAAACACAATCAAAGCTTCAAAAAAGCGCGTAAAATGGGACATTTAAGTTTAAACATTTCAGGGAAACAAATCTTACCTATATTTATCTTTGAATATAATTATAAAACAGGAAAATATATTTTACAGTAATAAAAAAAACTATTTAAAATTGCTGTTATAAACAGAAATTTAATTTTAATTTTAAAAATAACAGTCTTTTAAAAAATAACTATAGAATGAAATTTCAAAGATTTTTTATTGTAAACAAGACGACTGAAAAGTTTCAGTATTGGTAGTAAAAAAATAAAAAATAAAAAAACCTTCCAATCCTTGATTCTGTGGTGTTGGGAATCAAACAAAGTTCAAAGATTGGAATTCATTAATTTGCCTCTCTGACCCTTGAAAGTCTGATTCATTCCCATGAATCAGTTCTTCTGGAAGATTTATTTATATAAATCATTTAAAATAGACTTCAACATTCAAATAAAGGCATATGTGTGACCGCATTCTGCTGATTATTGAGGTTTGATGACACATTTTCGTTTCCTTGATCCTGCATGTCGAACGGCATACAACAAATACTGATTAGCCTATTTCTTGAACAAGATTACATTAAGGTTTGCACCTAAAACTCATAATACAGACACTGATGCACAAACGTTGGTTTGAAACACACTTAGACGGACACAGGATGATGTCCATGTATCTCTGGAGGATGCGATTGTTAGCACGACATCATTCTCCATGTGCAGTGTAATTACACAAGTTCTATTAAAGGCAGAGGCACATGGAGGAGATGCAGTCATTACTGTGGCTCAGGCCCCGCTCGCACATGGCCAGTAATACTTTGTAATGACAGAGCCTGGCAGTTATTTAAAGTTTTCATTGAAATCTTGCCCTTTTGAACCTGCAGGATCACACATGCTCCAGTCAGCCAGTGGAACTGACAGCCTGAGGGAAGCCAAGCTTACCTCGTCCCATCATGCTTTTCTGCCAACCTAATCAACAACAATGACTGGTCCGCTGATCCAGATTGAATCAAAAAGGCTAATTTACACCAATTTATTGTGGACAGATCTATCAGCAGACAGCCCTTAGGAAAGAGTTCTCAATTGTTTCTTTTTAGACAACATGAGATTACATGGAGAATTTTAGGAGAGACATTGGAGACTCGGTTGCTACAAAAATACTAAACTAAAAACCATCAAACCAGTTAAGAGCAATATATAACACACTTTTATGTAACATGCTGCATCCACCACATCAACAGCATGTGGTTCTCATTTTAATCATCAACACCCTTTCCAGTTAACACATCATTATAAAAAAACAAAACAAAAAAACCCTGCATTTACACTTTATAGAGAATTTGATAACAGCTCATTATGCTCGAGTGCCATTTACAAGACTATAGCTTTTACATCAGTGGATTACATTACTGGAGAACAATGCTGCAATTCACAGCACACAGGGGAAAACACAGCCGATCTTTATCGTAACCTGTTCAACAAACCGCAATCACATCAACAACACCATTATTCACTTGAACCCATGGGAATGTTTTATTGCTTAGAAGTCGCTCTTTCAGTTTTGCATTCACATTTATGTATTTGGCAGACACTTTATCCATAGCCACTTACATTACATTAAAGATATACATTTTATCAGTTCATACAACCCTCAAATGTTTCTCCTGAAGTTCACAGAGAAATAAAAACAGACATAAGAAAATGTGATCATATTGGGCAAACATATTTTGCATCAAGTTCAACCAAATTTGCTGCCTTAACCAACAGAAAGCTGCTTCTGTGCGAGTGGTAATTCATTCAACACTTTACTTGAGAATGGACAATATAATTTCTTTGCTTTCAAAATGTAACAAAAAGTTAGAATTTTTTGCACTGATTTGCACTCAAACAGATGGTAATCACGCAGATACATTCACATTCAACAGGTTTGAAAAAAAATATATATACAAAAACAATTATTGCCTTTGATATTAGAGACTTTCCCACAAATCTGCCTCAAACTGTCACTAGACAACACTCATCATGAAAAAGTGCTTCCACAAGGAAGGAATCACCTGCATCCATATGAGCGCCCCTCCTTTCATCTCTGTGTAGCGTGGCTTTAACTTTCTCTTTGAAAAGTCTATGATCACTTCCTGTCACGCACTCGTCCCCTCACAGCGTGTGTTGAAAGCGGCCTGCCGTGACCACTGGCAAACAACTGTGTGATGCTTAACTCTGCACACAAAGCAGCATCAGTGAACAACCTGATCTTTGTGTTATATTTTCAGCAGGAGATCTGAGCATTATCAGCATGCCTGAATTTGTTTTAGTGGTGCTTGCTAACATCAATATAACTTTTTTTTTCGTACGTCGAAGCTGTCATCTGAAGAAACCACTAACCTTAAGCGAAAAATTTTGACATGTGACTCAGACATGAATGACAGCTCAAGTCATGCGTTTTGTTGAGGAAAAGTGTTCGGTTAATTTTTTAACCTTCCAGAATTATGATTTTTACTTTATAGACAACAATATAAACTAAAACCCCATAGACACTGAAGGACAGACCCAAGTAGTCATTTGTACAGACAAATACTATAGTACAAGTAAGCAAATACCTATCAATCACCCAAAACAAGTGATAATGGAAGAGAGAGCAGCCAGACTCGTCACAGGACAAACCAAAGAGCGCTCATGATAATGAATTTCACATGCCTCGTTCTCTGTGTTAAGCTGCATGCAGCTAACTTGTAGTCATTTTAGCAGCCTCGTCTAATTGAGACCAATGGCAGGGAATTATTAACTATGTCAAAGAAGTAAAACAAACAAACAAACAAAAAAACAATATAAATGTACAATTGTTAGTTTAAGTACTAATGAAAATCCCTGTTTTATGGGATATACAATAGACTTCTTAACACTATTGTAGTGCGTAGAAACTATAATAATAGGTTATAAACTAGGAATATAGGCTATATATAACACAAAATAGTCTACAGATCACACAATACACAATATACTTTATCCTGCATAGTATTTTATAGTAATTTGTGAAATGGTTTGAAATGTTTGGAACAGTAGAGAGACACACTGTTTTTAAATGACCTCACCTGCTTCAGCTGGCGTGTTAATGTTCATTCATGATGAATTATCTTATGTTAACTTGCTGAACTTGAAATACTACAAAAGTGTAAGTCTTTTAAATTACTAAATTAAGCTCATTTGAAGTCTTCTTTTAGAAAAAAAAAATGGATTAAAATACAGGTGACTCTTCCTGTTCACAAGGGCATACATATATTTTTGTCAAAACTGCAAACAATATTGTTTTCACATGACCTCACTTTTTTTACCTGGGGGTGGCCTTTGCATAATGTTGCATAATGATGTTTATATTGCATAAAATCTTAAATTAAATCCAATCAAATAATAATGGCAAAAAAATCAATGGTATTCCGATTCAACCGTTTTTCGCATTAATATCATCACTCCTGAAAACTGGTGCTTAGCTAAAAGCCCGCGCTACAGTGATTTAATGCACACACTGAGATGGGAGAGGTACGTATCAACTCGTCTAAGTTGAGGGAAGAACATAATTGAATATAGAAAAATTGTCGGGTTTTCCTTTAATCACACAGGAAAATGGAAGCTCAAATGCAATGCTGTGTGATACTGTATTATCCATATTTAGTTAAATTTATAACCATCTGGGTAATCAATGCGTACAGGAAAGCAGCATACTGCTACAGTATAGTTTACCATAATATACTTCTACAGTATTTAAGTAATTGAAGGTTGATAGTTTGATTGAGACTATACAGTATATTAGTATTGCACGCTTGCATACATTTCTGGCCGAAAATTAGTCAAAACATGCAGAACATGCAAAAAATAAAGAATAAGAAAAAAGAAATAAACTCATTGACCCCAGTAAACATTATTCATCAATAACCAAATTCTGCGGAGATCACGTGACGCCTCGTACGTGATGGCTGCAGATCTTTAGAGCTCCTAGCACGCTCCCTCATTCTTTGATATTTAACAGGTCAAAGTAATCAAAGTGAGCATTCTAAATATACCTTTCAACAAGATGAATGGTAATAAGAAAGCTGCATCCTCGCCTGCGAAAACCCCGACCGGGAAACGAATGAAATCTTCGACTTGCAGCGAAGACATGACGGACGTCATTGCGCTAGCACTGACGAAACAACAAGATACGTTGGAAGAAGTTGTTCGGAACGCGGTACATATTGCGATGAAAGATGTGACACAGTGCATGCAGTCCCTAACGGCGGAATATCACTCACAGATGACAGTTGTGCGTGGGCTTATCGACAAGGTGGATTATGTTCAGCGTGAGACGAGAGGCCTGAAACAAGATGTCGTCGGATGCAAAACGGATGTATCTAAGCTTCAAGTAAAACTGGCAGAACTGGAAGATCGAGAAAGACGTAATAACGTCCGAATTGTTGGCCTTTCACCGAACCGTGAGGGAGGTGATGCGATACGTTTTATCCAGGAAATGCTTCCAAAATGGATCCCCTCGCTCTCAAACAGGCCGATAGAGATCGAACGAGCCCATCGCATCTACGGACAGCAGAAGTCCACGGAGACAGGCCGCACTATGATCTTTAAAGTGTTGAGATATCAAGACCGTCAGGCTATCTTAGACGGGGCCAGAGAGGTGAGCAAGAAGGGACCAATTCTGGATGGTGGGAAACAGCTAAAATTCTTCGCCGACAACAGTGCCTGCACCTTGCAAAAACGGAAAAGCTTTGCTGATACACGGAAGGAGTTGCGAGCAGCAGGAATCCAATCGTTTCTGATTTACCCAGCCATTCTGCGGGTTACGCACAACGGGGAGAAACTGTCCTTCTCTTCGCCAAAAGAAGCAGAGGAGAGGAATTTCGACTGCAGATCACGGATGATTCGCGGGCAAGGCAGCAGCTGACTTTCGCCGATGTTAATCCATACGAGATGGACAAGAATTGAAACGATAATTAACCTGCCATCATTACTGGTAGGGCTGTTCATGGAACTGTGTTTTGTTAGGACATTCTGTGTTACTATGGATGAACCTGACAAGTTTCAAATATTGTTACGTCTTTAAGGTTATTAGCCTATTGTTTCTAAATGTGGCGTTCAGGTTTTAACGTCAAGGTTATTTTTTTTGGTTCCAGATGGACATTAGAGTTTTTGAAGTGTTTAACATAAGAGTTTGTTTGTTTACACATGGGAGGGAGCGGTTGAGTCTCAGATCAGTGCAACGTATGATATCGTCACGGATCAGATACACAAACGGGGGAGTTACCAGCGGTCGGGGGAGGGTGGGAGGGGGGAGTTTCGTCCAGCCATATATTTATTTATACATATATTTATGTTGGTAACGAAATGTGCAATCAAAGAAGTCATGTTTAAAACAGTTCATTATTTGACCTTCAATATAGTTCAAGTTTACAGTCTATTTGATAATGGTTAATATCTCCGTTTTATCCGTAAACATTAGAGGCTTAAATAGTGCCATAAAGAGAACAAAGTTTCTGGATAGTTTGCGTAGACACTGTGTAGATGTGGCTTTAGTACAAGAATCTCATTTAAAATCAACTGACGTTCCTCGTATGCAAAATAAATATTATAAAGTTGTCGCCTCATGCAGTGATGGCACAAAAACAAAAGGATCTCTTATACTCATTAAACGGAGTTTGCCCCTTGTGATTAAAAAATGTAGTAACGATAAATCTGGTAGGTTGAGCTATTTCTGCACAAATATTCAAGGAAAGGAAATAGCTTTTGTCTCTGTCTATGCACCAGCAGTTTTTGATGTTAATTTTTTTCAGTGGTTAACAAATCAGTTGCTGATTTTAAGTGATTATGCACTTATTATTGGAGGAGACATTTTCTAGAATAGATTATATTCTATGTTCTCGTGAATTTAGGATGTGTTTTGAGGGCGTTACAATCCTACCTGCAGTAATATCTGACCACAATCCACTGCTGACAAAATTTAGTTATTGCTCACATGATAGATCTCCAAGATGGCAATTTAATACAACTCTTCTACAAGACTCTGGGTTTTTAATGGATTTTCGAAACAAGTTAAAAGAATTTTTGAATATAAATCTTAACAGTGTGGATAATCACATGATGGTATGGATGGCTACAAAAGGTTTTATCAGAGATTTTGTTATCTCCTTTTCATCTCATTTAAATAAAGTAAGAAAAGCACAAATTGAAGAATTAGAACAAATCTGCCTCTCCAAAGAAACAGAGTTGAAGAAGAAATTCTCAAAATCAGTTGAAAGTGCATTAAAGAGTTCCAGGTCCAAGTTAAATGATTTGCTTCGAAGAAAGGCTGAATTTATTATGCATAGAGTTAGACAAAACTATTATTTTAATGGGCCAAGACCCAGCAAGTTATTGGCCTTACAACTCAGACAAAGTGAAGCTAGAGCTATAATTGATACCATTGATTCGCCTACAAAAGGTTTAGTAACCAATCCTAGAGAGATAAATAAAACTTTTGTAGAACATTTTAAAGATCTGTATCAACCTAAGGACAGTGCAGATATGGTTGAATGTTATAAATTTCTACAAGACCTTGATCTACCACAATTAACGCAAAGTGAAGCTCAGCAAATGAGCCAACCTATAACACTTGTGGAGCTGTATGCAGCGTTGAAAACGGCAAAGAAGGGGAAATCACCTGGGCCAGATGGGATCCCTCCAGAAATAATTTTACATTTTTGGGATATATTAGGACCAATTATGCATGCAGCAATAAACATGGCAATCCAAAATGGCCATTTTGAAAAACAAATGAATACAGCTCTAATCTCTTTAATTCCAAAAAAAGGCAAAGATCATACTAAATGTTTCAATTTTAGACCAATCTCTTTAATAAACTCAGATTTAAAAGTATATGCTAGGGTATTAGCTATACGCCTTGAAAAATATATTGGTAAATTAGTTCATAGTGATCAATCTGGCTTTATTCCACATCGTTCAGCTGCAGATAATATACGTCGGTTGCTACATATAATTAATGAAAGTAAAGATAAAAAGTCCCCTTATGCAGTTTTATCCTTAGATGCGGATAAAGCTTTTGATAGATTAAATTGGGATTACTTATGGGAGGTGCTAGATAAATTTGGTTTTGATAAGAAATTTATTAATATGGTACAAATAATTTATAACAATCCATCAGCAAGCATAGCAACAAATGGCCTACACTCCCAACCATTTGATATCTTAAGAGGAACAAGGCAAGGATGCCCCCTCTCACCAATGTTATTTGCATTATCCCTGGAGCCTTTAGCTCAAAAAATAAGACAAGACCAAATTTGTTCCATCTCAATTAAGGGTACCCAGCATGCCATATCTCTCTATGCAGATGACATTTTATTGTATTTTTCAGATTTCGGCACAATCCAAAACATACTGGAAATATTTAACTGTTTTGGGAAATTTTCTGGATATAGGATCAATTGGTCCAAATCATCTCTTTTACCATTAAACAAAAAAGCTCAGAGTATGCAGATAAAAACAGATATCCAAATTACAAATCAGATAACTTACCTAGGGATTCTTATTCAGTCTGATTTAAAAGAAATTGTACATATAAATTACGACAAAGTTTTTCAAAAGCTTAAAACAGATATTGACAGATGGAGAACACTTCCTGCATCACTGCAAGCCAGAGTCTCAACTGTGAAGATGAATATTTTACCTAGGGTTAACTTTCTTAGTGCCATGATTCCATTGCCACCTTCATCAAAATGGTGGAAAAAACTTGACTCTTTAATTCGCACTTTTCTTTGGAATGGCAAACAACCAAAGTTAAAATTGGCTACATTACAACGTACTAAAATGAAGGGAGGCCTCTCTTTGCCAAATTTTGAGTTATATCATAAAGCCTTCCAACTACGTGCAGTCAAGACATGGTTTAACACTATGATTCCCACACCCTGTAGAGAAATAGAAGAAGCAATTGTCAAACCAATTAGACTTGAAGATGTACTTTTTTCTGGACTCTCTTTAAAGTACTGCAAACAATCATTTGGCCCCATCATAACGAACACAATTAACACTTTTAAAACAGTGGAGAAATTATTAAGCTATGATAACAAATGGCATCTGCAGACTCCTTTGTGGCGCAATAGGAATATTAAATGTGGTTCTGAACCATTCACATCAGAACAGTGGTCGAAGCAAGGAATAAGGACTCTTGCTGACATATGGGATGATAATGGTATGCTTAGTTTTCAAAATATAGCTGTATCATTTAACGTACCTGCATCATCCTTCTTTTTATTCTTGCAATTGCGTTCGGCACTCAGAGCATACGGAGTCCCTTGGGGCTTAGCTCTCGAAACACATCCTGTTCACAGTTGGTTCTTTAATTTTTCTCAACAAAATGTAGTGTCAGCTATCTATTCTCGCCTTCTTGAAGTTAAGGTAAAACAACTGCCATTGCATACTATTTGGGTAAGGGAGTTGTCTGTTGACCAGATTGATTGGGAGACTGTATGGGGGAATATATTCGGTGCATCAAAAATCCAAACCACCAATTAATTCATTACAAATTCTGTCATAGATTGTACTGGACACCAAAGAAACGTTTTCTCGTTAAACTATCTCTAAGTCCCCATTGCAATTTCTGTACCTACCAACAAGTGGGAACATTTATGCATATGGTGTGGGAATGTGAGAAAGTTTATGAGTTCTGGGAAAGGATCTCTTCAATATTGTCTGATATGATAGGAAAAGATATACCAGTGCAACCAGTAGTGCTTCTTCTAAATGATGATTCCAGTTTAGGTTTCACTGAACTACAAAGAAAGATCTGGTTGGCAGGACTAACATCGGCCAAAAAGATAATTGCACAAAGATGGCTCCCTCCTCATACTTTATCTGTGCGACACTGGCTACTTCAGTTTCATGAAATAGTAATGTTAGAACTCTCAACAGCCAGAATAAATAAGGCTAGAGCCTCAACCATTGAGGCATGGAAAGTAGTTGCAAAGGATTTAACAGAAAAACTTCAAGTTTAGTAGAAATGAACGTGGGGTATATTTTGAATGTTTAACATGATTTATGTGGTACTTTGTTTAGCCTAAGGTTATCATATTGTAGATTGCCTCTATTTTTGTATGTATGTATTTATTTATTTATTTCATATTTTATTTGTAAAAAAGTTTTTAATTTTGGAGTATCTATTATTTATATTGCATTTTATTTTATTTATTTATTTTATTTATTTTCTCTTCTTTAAATTTTGTAGGAAAATTGTTTTTGATTGCATATTTTTTTTTTTTTTTTTTTTTTTGTTAAGATGGCCTGGACTTGGGGACCGCTGGGGGGCTGGGTGGGGTGGGTGATTGGAGGGGTTTAGAGGGTCATTTTTGTATGGTATATTTTGTAAAAGAAATTGTATACAATTGTATATGACCCTTTCTTTGAAAAAGAAATAAAAAATTGATCCCAAAAAAAAAAAAAAAAAAATAACCAAATTCTGCATGCAATGACAGGCACTCAAACATGCAGTATTAAAAAGCCTAAGCCTTTCTCCAGACACATTTTCATAAAGCTATTTTTACTGGCTGAGATTTCATTTAGTAGACATTTAACTGTAGTCGTAAAGACAAGAGCAGAGACAGCTTTCCTACAGATTCAGAGCACGAGCACCACAGGGGAAACTCTCCCCTCGGTATGTGTGGCATCACAAGGCCTGCAGACAGACCCTCCGGCACCATCCACATCAGAGAGACGGACAGACAGAGAGAGGGAGGAATATGAAGATGAAAGTGACAGAGAGGGATGGAGAGATTTACCATAACACACACACACACACAGACATACACACACAAGAGAGAGAAAGATGCACAGGATGCAAATTATGGAGAGTTTGGGGGAGTCTGACTGACCAGTTAAGGTACAACCCCACTAAAAGCGTTCAAAATTATGTGTTCTTTTAAATATATTGCAAGTACAGTAGAATCAAAACTCTGAACACTTTTGAAGGTGCTTCTATTTAGCATTTTTTTTTATTTAATATGACAAGTTCATGCGAAAAGTTTAATATTATTTATTTAACTGCATTGGCACCATCAAAAGTGAACAACTGAACTGAGCTGGATAATAGAATTTCAGTGTGCAATCAAACTTTTTAGACCCAACTATATTTCTGTATCTATAAGTTTCAATTGCATTTTTTTTTTTTACATTTTAGTAACCACAAAGGTGAGTGTGATTTCACCAAGTACAACATGTTTCCTGGATCAACATCCTTGTTGATCCTGGAACATCATTCCAATCAACCAATAAGAATTGAGGAATAACTTTTCAGGAAATGTCAGTTTTAGGATTACAATCAGGTTTCGGTGCTTCTACAGACTTGTTAATCAGCTAACATTTCCCACTGATTTTAGGAATAAATTATGGCTAGGGTTAGGTTTAGGGGTAGGGATTGGGTTAAGTCTGTATTTCTGGATAGTAACGTTTATCCAGGATCATCAAAAGATGTTGATCCAGGAACATGTCTTGGATAAAATCACGGCCACCTAAACCAAAAAAGTTACGAGTTAGCCAGAGTACACTAAACAGACTCTCACGAATGGAACAAAATGCATCATTATTGCATCATTATTCACTTTATTATGATTTACATGTCATGAATGTGATCTCAACAAATGTTTTTTATGTCTTGGTTATCACACTGTTCCGAAACACATGATTGTGTAAGAAGAAGCTTTTCAAATTGTGGCCTGAAAATTACTCTCAGAAATTCAGAGATGTCACACTCCTTGTGGAAGACAGTAACACAGACCCTTTCTCCACATTAATATTCTCTTCACTCTGTCATTTCCTGTGCTCTCCCCATCTCAGATGTCTGAAATATTTAGGTGACTCAGAGGAAGTCAGGAGCATTAACGTCTGAGCTATGTCTGGAATCCATGAGCGTGTTACTCAACATGTACAAACAAACTCTCTGATTTAAATATTATTAAACACTCTTTAAGAGTCAAACCATAATACTGTATGACTGGAAGAGGGGCCGGACGAAAGTCATATGACATAATCAGGAACTCATTTGTGGTACGGAAACAGGTGACCTCATCTCACTGTGATAATGGAGCAACGGAAATGAACAGTCTGCTGTTTGTTTGTGTCTTGTGTGGAGGTTTGAAATTGGGCTGAGGTCATCGGCGGAACTTGTTCAGTGGTGCTTAAAGGTTAGAGGTCAGAATAAAGGTCACGTCAGAGAGGATGGATCCAAAAGATGATGGCTGTCACAGGATTTTTTTGTTAACTGTGCTTAGATCTGCCAAAATATTGAAGTATTCAATCAAACGTTTTCCATCTGAGATGTTACAATTTTACTAAATTAACTTCTACTCTCAAGGGTGTACACATTTTTTGTCCAATTAAATGCTCTCTGTCCTTTTATAAAATTGATATGTCCCACCTCAGCTTCCATTACAATAGGAAATACACTTGGACAGGAAAGAAAACTGGAAAACTGAGTCTTCTGAGCGATAAACAAGCAAACTCTGAGTGCTGCTAACATTTTCCCCGGGGCACTTTTGTTTCTCGCCATCTAACACACATAGTCTGCACTATGCCCTGCAAAACAGAGTAATTACACATCATTTTACATCTTATAGGTGGTATGGAGCAGACAGACAGAAAGGACATAAATGAAAACAACTGCAGGTAATGACACAAAACATCAAAGCCATGAGAAATGAGAAAACAGAAAGAGCAGGAAAGAGATGGATAGAGCAAAGAACTACAACGGTTTACAGGTCACGCCACAGAGGACATCAAAGACTCACGTCTGCAGAGGAAGAAGGAGTTGGAAAGAATGACAGGAAGAAGAGAAGAGACAGATAAATGAACAGAACGAGAGACGAGTGCAGTCTACAGGTAATGCTACACACAGCACATCAAAGACTGTGAAATTACAGCTTCATTCCCTGTGACGCCACAGAGCGGCCGCAACCAGAGACTCCTCGCAGCGCTGCACAACAACATGCAGGGGCAAAAAGCACACACACGCACACATTATTTGTTCTGAAAATGATACGTAGATTCACCTAAATGCACTTCTAAATACTTAGCTGCAGTCCTTTAATTTGACATTCGTTGCTGTTAAACAGCATGTGTCATGACTTGGATGAACAAGAATGTGGTGCAACCTAGCAGTGGTAAAATAAAAAGAAAACACACAAAACCCCTCCGATTTTGAAATGGTCTGATCAACAGATTTTAAGTGGGACATAATGAAGAGCCTGTCCTTTTGATATGATATATATATATATATATATATATATATATATATATATATATATATAATATATATATATGGGTGTTGTTTCTTAAAAATAATAATTAATAATATATAATTGAATATATATATATATATACATACATATACATACACACACACACACACACACACACATTGGCCGCAGAACTGCCTTAATTCTTCACGGCATAGATTCAACAGGGTGTTGGAAACATTCCACAGAGATTTTGGTCAAAAGTTTCACTTTTAATGGGAGAAATAATATCTGAAGATCTTAAATATTGTTTTAAATCAGTTATACATAAATACTTTTTCATGAAAATACAATTAATAAAGCATAAAAAACAAAAAAGCCTCACAGTGTCCAAAAAGACCACCCCCTTTCCCTGTATGAGTGATAATAGGGACCTGTTGAGTCTACGACTCTATAAAAAAGGCTCCACTTTTCACCCACCACAAATTGGCCTCACACTGCGAGGGAGATTTAGCGGCTCCGTTTAAATAATCCAAACCAGATCTTTCCTTCTCAGCCGCTCGCTCTGCAAGTTGTGGAAAGTGTCAGTATGGAAAATAGCCATAGTCATTGCATCATAAATAAGTAACCATTTAATAATGATCCAATTAATTAGTGCGCATGGGTTCAGCTTTTGAAAGCTTCCATGATAAAGGTTAGATGAGAAAACTAAAAAGATTACTGGAGTATGATTTAAAAGAAAATATTATTTCAGTCTTTCCGCATCAAACTTCACCTTCAATTCAGTGTAAATTACTAGCCGTTTCTCAGTAATTATTTGTGAAATTCACTAGCAATTTCTGAGTAAAAATCCTACACCTTTTTCTTCAGTGTAAATAGCAATTGATGAAACAACATGATGAAAGCAAACTAAAATGGAAATCTTGAAAACCTAAAAATAAAAGCTCATTCAAAATATTAATTAATAGCCTACGATAATAGTATATAAATAATACTAAAACAACACTGTATCTGACATATGTCATAAAATGAAATAAAATGGCTTGCGACTAACATGGCGTTTAACACTGACGTTACCAATGCCAGGACTTGAGGATTGTAAGTGAAAGCTATCGTGTTGATTTACGAAGTGTAACAACACAACAGAGTCACTAGAAAGTTCAAAGGGAAGATACGACTGTTAGACACAGAGAAAGAAACATTCCAGCATCACTGAAGAATTCCAGCTATCAGAGACAACGTTCTAGATAAAAAAAAAAAAAAAACATGGCTGTGTGGGGCGCCGTGACACTCGTCCCACACCCAGACATGAGCCACATGGTTCTGAGCCGGAACACGGCAGGAAGAGACAGACGGAGGAACAGACTGACAGGGTCACGAACCTCTGAGAGAAACAGAGAGAGATGCTGACAGGATAAGGGTCTCAAAATGAAGCCATTTTGTCATTGTATCATGTGTACAGCAGCTGCGTAATAATTATTACAAATACTTACAGAACACACATCCTGTACATGAATCACTGGACACAATCTGACTGAAAAGACACAGAGCAGGAAGACTTCTGGTGTTTTCCATCCTTTTATGTCTCAAGTATCTCCACAGACCCATCAGTACGGCTCAAGTACACTTCTAATCAACAACAAACTCATTTTACGTGGGATATCCTGTAAAATTACCATTTAATTTGATAAAAATGTTCTTTATTATGATATCAGAGGTTCTGTGGGAGAAAAACAAACTCACTGAGCAGCCCTGGGCAATCAAAGATACTTCTATACTTCTAATGACACTTCTAAATTTATTTATAAATCAATCCACATGGAAAATTTAACAAGTGATGTCATTTGTATTTTTGTGTGATGGAATTGATTTACTCCAACTGACAATTTACACTTGACAACCTTTTCTTTGCTTAAAAAAAAAAAACAACCTGTTAATCATGATTTGTTAACCTATTGAAAGATAGCCTTCAATAAAACTTCAGATATTGCTTGTTTTACTTATAATTATCATCATGCAAGCTACCATGCCTATTCATTGACAGAAACAAATACATAAATTAAATACATGCATGCATACTTAAGCTATATAAAAAAAAAAAAAAAAATTAAGTGCATAGTATTTTGCAATTAATCAAAATCTCCTGATATAAATTCCACATAATAAATTTTACAGTCAAGTACACATTCACAAGAAAAGAAAATGAGAATGAGATCGGTTTTAAACTGAGTCTACACTATCATTCAAAAGCTTGGTGTTAGGTTTCAAAGGCACATTGTTGATTAAAAAGGACAGTAGAGACATTTATAATGTTAAAAAAAAACATTTTCAAATAAACTTTCTAATCATCAAAAGATTCCTGAAAAAAGATTCATGGTTTCCACAAAAAACAATAAAGCAGTACAACTGTTTTCATCAGTTGATAATAATAAGACATGCTTCTTGAGCACCAAATAAGCATATTAGAAATGATTTCTGAAGGTTTGTGTGAAGGACTACAGAATTGACTGCTAAAAATTCAGCTTTGCGTCACAGGAATAAATTCGATTTTAATACAACATTCAACCATTAATATTTGGACATTAAATAAATGCAGAAATACATGCAGACTTGATGAGACTATTACCAACCTAAACTTTGTAACAGCAGTGTACAATATATTTTCCTTCATTAACTCCATGGCAAACTGTATTTTGCCATGCAAATGTGTAATTTCCATTTTTCAGGCAGAGTGCACATACAGATAAAATTGCATGTTTTTGTGTGTGCACGTCTTTATTTTAAATTATTTCACAAAGCAGATAATAATCCACAAACACATCTGTTTTTCTACATTCTTAAACGTTTATACACACACACACAACACACACTACACTACACCTCTGGCACCAAGGAATACTGTAATTTTGGCCATCATGGTAGTAAATGAAGTTTGGTAAACGTTCCCCATAGGCACTAAAGGCCCTTTCCCCCTCTAGTGACAAAACAGGGGCAGTACATGATTCTGTTTTAAGTTTTTTGCACTATAAAATCAACATGTAAAATACAGTACATGTAATTTTAGACCTGGATACATTTGTTTCTGGTTTTGTACAAATTGTTACTATGACTCGCAAAAACATCCCTCAATCACAGGCAGCTGCAATGGGCACTTTCTAAATATATACAGTGTGTGAAAAAAAAAAAAACTGTGCCGTTTGGTAAATGAAAGTAGGTGGCACAAGATGACGTTATCTATTGTCTTAAGCCATAAATATTGCTCAAGGCTATTTAAATGTATGCAAATGAAAGAACTGAATGACAGGCCTCAGTCATCACTGTTCCTTCTCCCTCAACTAATGAGGGTTTTTAATGTTGTCATATTTAGCATGTCATTACACGGTTCACAATAATCATCATCCACTTGAGACTAATTAACACGTTGACGATTCAACAGTCAGTAAACAGTAGCAGGCGGACTGTTTCATTATTCATCTGTTCATTACCTCACTGCACCCCCCCCCCCCAACATACACACACATTAGACTGAAACTACTAAATCTATGTCTCCGAAAGCTTCTTGTGCATATTAAAATGTTGTGTACATATATAAAGGCATGAGTGTGAACGACATGTCAGTTTAGTTGCCTTCTGATTCTCTGTCTTGACTCGACAGGCCCCAGAAACATCAAATCAATGATGTGTAATAGAGCAGCAAATGCACACTGCATTAAAATGACAGGTTTTATAAAAGCAGCAGTTATATCTGCCGCTCTCACTGTGTGGGCTTCCTCCACTGCAATTAAACATTCACTCAGAGAAAACAAGTTTACCCCACACAACATACATTATTGGCCAACACTGCATGGTTAACGAAGTGCAAACCACTTACCTCTGACAAATATATGCTTAGACATCATATCTGAAGGAGGACGTTTGTCGACTCCAACAACATCACATCAAAGTTGCACAGTAACTGTGAGTCAGCGCTGGAAAATGTTTTAAACAGAGACGGCCTGAAGAGAAATCAAGCCATAATGAAGTTTGAACAAAGCTATAAAATGGAATTCTTGTTAACATTTTTGATACTTACTGGGGCTCAGGATATTATGGCCTTTCTTGAAGGTTTAATTGTAGTAGGAAGCAAGTGAACCTGCAGGTTGGATCAGGCTTAATGTATTTATAAAGATTTTATAGAAAATGGAAGGGCTTCTGGACACAATGGGTAAAAGCTGAGAGTTCGTGTACGGTCAGTTCTACCGCTTACAAGTGACATTTTCAGAGCAGAAGAAAAAAAAACTACAAAAAAAAAAAATTGTTTTAGGAAAATGATTATGAAACAGCTGACAGGCAAACCATTTTAGCTCTTAACTCTCTGTCAACTGTAGTCTTGAGGAACAAATTATCCCAAAATAAAATTCTCTCATCATTTACTCACCCACGTCACTCTGAACACGTATGACAACATTTCTTCTGTGGAACACAAAGGTCATAAGCAAAATGTCCAAGCTGCTCCATGCAACGATTTAGATGCTAAAACATCATAAAAGTAGTCAACATATTTTGTGCCTTATATTTGTAATGTGTCATATTTGTCCTTAAATTTCATGAACGAGGTCTCATCTCATATGTGTGTATTTAAAACAAAACATCACAAGAGGTACAAGAACCATTAATGCTTGAGCGCTGAGCAGAGATTTCTATAGAAAACAAAACACAGAACTATCATATTTGATCAACTTTTCCTTAAATTTGGTGCTATTTTGGACTGTTTTGGAATTTAAAAGCCTCAAACCTAACTAATCTCCATTTGGCTTCCTTGGAAGAAAAAAAGTCATATAGGTCTGGAATGACATGAGGGTGAATAAATGAGCAAAGTTTTTATTTCTCAGAAGGTTGAACTAACTCCTTCAACCTTCAGGCAGAGAAGCAGAGTAAAAGAGACATGAAACGTGTGTTTGTACTGATCGGTGGTTGGTTTCCCTGCCTCTCTCTGCTCTATAACTCCATCTCTGGTCTTTCTCTAGCTCTTGGTTGAAAAAGTGGCTGTTTGGAAACGTGAGTCTGGAAATCAGTCCCTCATTTTCTCTCACCGGACCGGAATAACAGTAGATTGCATGAACAGTAGCGTTAAAGATCGCTATTTCTTTGAAACTTCCTCTGACTCTGACTGTCTTTTAATATGTGTAATGCTTTAAGTGCTAGTGTGACCCCTCTCCTCTTGGGACCACACAGGAGTCTTGGGACCACACAGGAGTAGAACCACATCAGAGCAGTCGAGTCAGTGTGCAAACTCACACACAGAGAGTGTAAAGTGAGCAGCAACAGAACCCGTCTG